>NW_023659011.1:0-77991 GCF_015228065.2 Penaeus monodon
ACGAAATGTTACTTAGAGTTGAGCTAAGCAAGCATTAGTATAGATAATATTATCTAATGTCTTGGAGGGTTATTTGTGGGCAGCTGGCGGAAGCTGTACCAGGGATAACAGCACATGGCTGCTGAGGACTGGTTGAGATATCAGTAAACACCATTATATACTTTGAAATGAGTTAGAAAAGATTGGCGTATATTAAGAAAAATAAGCTGTTACAAATCGTTCTACATTAATAAACACCATTCCTAGGCACATACAGCTACACACAAACACACACACACACACGAGCAAAAAAAAAAAAAAAAAAAAAATAGTCAGCTCGTGTTCGATGGTTGTTACTCAGGTACCCACCAAAGGACATTGCAATATTTAATTAAATAGAATTTTGATTAATTAATGATTTTCAACGTAAGTGATTCTCGGCAATTTGTACAATCAAGTTTATATATCGCTTATGATACTTATGCTACATGAGCTTTTAAAATGACGATTGTTTTACTCACCATGCATGTGGCTTCAATCTAATACATTAGAAATGGGGAAAATGCTGTTGGGAATACATTTCTAGTTTTACAAGGATAGTTATTTTTTTTTATATCATTATTATCGTTATTACCAAAATAATAGCTTTTGGGAGGCGCCACTGACATGTACTAAGGGGGCCACCCCTATTTGCCGTGATATGATGCTGGATACCAGGAACTGTACCCAGGGGTGCCTGAGAATCCAACTGTTGTGGACTGAGGAAAAATAACGGGGGAATTCGGCCACCGCTTCTAATTGTTCATTTTTCAACTTACCTGTAATTCGTCCACTATTGTCATGTCCAAGAGGTTCCTCTAAAGGCGGCATAACACCTGCTGGGGAGGACCGGTTTGAACTAGATTCCTGGCTTGCAGATGGTTGTGAATTGTGCGTATTCCTCCTTGTTCTAGGCCTAATGAACTGATAGGCAGATCTAAAATCTACAAAAGAAACTATAATGTAGGGTCACAGGTTAGCAAAAGTTGAGATAAAAGGGCCAATAAATATTTGAAAAGTTAAATGAGACAATAATACATTTGATAAAGTTAAATAAGACAGTAAAACATCGCAAGTAAAATTGAAGTAAAAGGTGCACACTAAAAGATTATACAGAGAAAGCCAAAGAGACACAGAACACAGTAAAATAATATAAACGAAGCCTACTAAAATCAAACCGTAAAAAGCTAGCAAATGACACTAAAATAAATAATACAAAACATAGTAAAATGAAGGATAAAGAACTCAAAATATTATTATTATTTTTTTTATGTGGGACATTGAAAAGATGCTGGGAATTAAGTAAAATTGACAGTAAAGGACTACAGGAACACAGGAAAATACAAAGCAGTAAAAGGAGCAAAATAAATGGAATACTAAAATCAAACAAACTGATTAAACACGTAAGTAACATTAAGAACACAAAGTAGTAAAATTAAACCAGGAAAAAATCACAGACCAAAAAGATGTGGAGGCTATACATATCACACATACAGGACGGAGTTAAACCATTAAAACATTAAAGGAAAGGCAACAGCAACGGGGTGAAGGCCGGTGCAAAGAAAACGAGCTTAATAAACAAACAAGACTTACCCTCATTACTAATGAAACTGATAAAGCCAACCGGCTTTCTACAATCACTCCCACTGACTGTCCACCATAAAATATATAGTTGTAGTGATTTGCAACGCCCCGGGTTGTGGTAGCGGGCGTGCCATGGTGTAGGGCTGCAGTACTGCCAAACCTTATTCTTAGGCTTCGTTTGGGTGATTGCGTCCCCGAGTCTGACTCTTCATGTTCTAATATTTTAAAACCTTACAACAGATACTGGGTAAGATAAAAAAAAAAAAAAAAAAAAAAAAAAAAAAAAAAATAAATGAAATAAGCAAGACACGAACAGCAAATAAAACTGACTGAGGGTGGGGTAAACAAGAGAATTCTGATCATTTATACATTAATTTAGGCACCAGATTATCTTAATTCAGTTTGTATGTATAGCATGTGCACTTGGCCACGTACTTACAAATATCCAGGCGAAAAGAAATCAGCATCCAAATCCTCAGTCACACGGCAAAAGAGACGCCGCGCAAGGAGATGTTAAGCTTCTCAAGATAAGAGAAAAGAGAGCCCCAGTACAATGTGCGGCCCCTTTTAAAGTTAGAGGGCGCGCACGGTCTCTATGAACGAGTTATATTAAAGCTTCCCCGTAACCAATTAAATAAGGATAGTAAAAATAATTAGAAGATAAAACGATAACCAAAAGATTACGAAGTGATAAAGATGCTGGAAATTAAGTAAAATTGACAGTAAAGAACTACAGGAACACAGGAAAATACAAAGCATTAAAAGGAGGAAAATAAATAGAATACTAACTTTAGAAAAAAAAGAGTAAAATGAGGACGAGATAAAAGATTAAAAGAATCAACACACATGCACACACACATCACACAAGATAAAAAGGCAAAACTGAACATAAAAAGGCAAACATCACACAAGCTAAAAAGCCAAACTGAACATAAAGTAAAAACTACAATCACTGGATTGTCAATACTCTCTTTAAAGTATATTCAGGTGGCGAGAGGCAGCCGCATTCACGGATACGGGCTCCGTCACCGGCAACAGAGAGAGATGCAGCAGTTTCTTTCACTACATCATCCCTCCCCTCCTGACTTCGATCTTCTCCTCTCCATCGTCAACGTTCGTCGAAGGCTTCTAACTTTCTCCGGCGGTCCCTCACGCTCGGTCCGGCCCATTCACTCCAGAACGTATCGGCAGGCACCGGGCCACGAGAGGAGCGATCGGAAGCCGACCACCCACGACAGAGGACAACGGCCGCCACTACAGGTCCTGAGAAGAGGGACGAGCGAGACACGACCATGGACAGACGCCGACACCTGCCCTCTAATACCAACCATAACTGCGGCTGGACTAGCGCATAACGGCAACACCCTGCGAAAAGAGCTGAATTAGTACATAGACTTAGCTGTGAACACAATATGCATACAAATGAAAAGATATCCTGTGCAATAAATATATCTAAAACCAGAATACAACCTAAAATTAAAAGAAACTCAAATAAAACAAAACCAAGGAAGGGTAAAAGCAATAGAAAAAAAATAAAAAATAAAAAAACAGGCCAGACAAGGCCATAAGACAAACAATATCAAACAATGAAATGAAAAAAAAAAAAAAATACAGTACAGTAAGAAAATATGATGAGCAGGGATAAGATCAAGGTAATAGTTTTAAATAAAAAAACAGAAAAAAAAAATAATATATATATACAACAAACAAAACAGAACTAAAAGATTCATAAATAATGTGCAGTTCAAAACTCAAAAGCAACAAAAGAGGAAGCAGGTCACAGCCCTTTCGAGGCATCCTGTAAGATTATAGCTTGTTAGGTACACGGCAGCCAGAGAGTAACAGCACTTCAGCAAGATCGTCAGGAACGTCTGGATCATCTGTTGGGGAAGGGTAACCATTAGCCTCACCATCTCCCATAGACTGTGGAAAGTGCAGCTCATCACTGACGTCGAAGGGACGTAACTGATTGAGACGAAGCTTGCGTTCCGTCTGTGGAGGAGCAAGATCCTTAATGATCCTTGTCACAGGACCCAGTGACTTGATAATCCTTGCAGGGCCAAACCACTTAGGACCAAGTACAGTACGACGTCGTCTACCTCCCTATTTAGAAAAATCTTTAAAGAGTACAAGGTCACCTATATTAGCCGCAAACTTTTTGATTGTGTGCTTATTGTAATCCCTGGTCCATTTTTCACAGGCCTGGGGGGACGTTTCTGCAACAATGCATCGAGCTTCTTGTAGCCGCTGGATCCCCCTCCATATAGTTTGTGTTTACCTGAGGAAAGCTTCCATGGTGACCCATTACAAGGTACAATGGTTGTTCTCCTGTAGACCTATGAACAACTGTATTAACAGTAAGACGAACATAGGGAAGCAGTTCATCCCACTCATGAGGGAAAGTCTAGTAGAGTGGCTAGGGCGTTTTTCACCACCACTCGGTTGGTCCTTAGGACCAAGTACAGTACGATGTCGTCTACCTCCCTGTTTAGAAAAATCTTTAAAGAGTACAAGGTCACCTATATCAGCCACATTTTTTTTTTTTTTTTTTTTTGTGTATGTGCCTATTGTAATACCTGGTCCATTTTTCACAGGCCTGGACGGACGTTTCTGTAGCAATACGTCGAGCTTCCTGTAGCTGCTGGACATATGCAGCTTCTGGATCCACCTCCATATAGTTTGTGTTTACCTGAGGAAAGCTTCCATGGTGACCCATTACAAGGTACAATGGTTGTTCTCCTGTAGACCTATGAACAGCTGTATTAAAAGCAAGACGAACATAGGGAAGCAGTTCATCCCAATCATGAGGCAAAGTCACCAGTAGAGTGGTTAGGGCGTTTTTCACCACCAATCGGTCCTCTCAACCATGCCATTAGCCTGTGGATGGAAAATCGTTGTATACATCCTGCCGTTACAACTATGAGGGTAAGTTGTGAAAAGGGGCTTTTTATTGAGGAACTTGTGGAACTCACCCCTTAATTTGGAAGTAAACTGCATAGCTCTGTGAGCGTATCTCCCTGGGAATGCCTACCAGAGAAAATCACTAGTAAAGCCTTGGCTACAGACACTGAATCAATGTCTTTTACCTGGAGTGTGTTAGGGATCGCAACACGAGAAAAAGTTTGTCAAAAAAGGTTTTGGGCTTAATGGGGCTGGATTTATCATGACTTTACGGGGACATTCTCTAGCACTTCTCACAAGATCTGGCAGTTGTTTTTTGATGTCAGCACCCATTCCAGGCCAATAAAATTGTTCTCTTACCTTAATTTCTGTCTTACGGTGTGAGAAATGGCCTGCAAGGGACTTTCATGCACTAGACTGGGGAATTATCTTCGGCAGTCAGCAGCTACAACCAGAGAGGTTTCGCCTTTCACAGAATTTGCAATTCACACGGGAGCCGTAGATCAAAACATTCCTTACTCATATTTATACACACCAGCCATCGCGCATGTTTTCTGTTTCCCCAGCATTAGCTTTGCACCTGACACCTGACAAGATGGACAAGTTGACTGGAGTTTGACCAATTCCGAAGGTGTTGAGTGTATTGAGAGCTTCTAACTTTTGCTAATACTAGAGGATGGGACTCTCTTAATTTTCATGATCTAGTTTCAACTGCTTCAACATATTCATCAGTAACATTAGTCATTTGTGTAACTGGTACAGTTACACGGTATAGTTTCAATATGGTCAGACACAGCTCAACTGGTAGTAGATTTACTAGTAACAGCATCAGGGTTTTTGATCTTTTAACACCTGGAATGTTCCCGATTAACACAGAGCAAACTTTGATTTCTGCCCTTACAGCTTAACCCATCCAACATAATATGGACATCGAATGAAACATTTAAACTAGAGGGAAAGTGTCTGTATGCCCAAGATAATAAGAAACTCTAGTCACTGACATGATGTCAGGTCAACATCCTGGAGTAAGTGTTCAGCAGCAATAACAAGAAACAGCCGGAATCTCGGAAGCTTTGCCGAGAACCAAGAACCATTGATGGTGCCACAAGTTAAGAATTTACCAGGCGAGGTGTCATCAAATGAAAAATTGATGGTAGAACTAGATTGTCGTTTGAAAGCAAAAGGATTTTTAGGGCAACGTGGTCTGATGTGCCCGACTTCACCACAACCATGACATGTTACTTTAGGTCTCGGAGCTTTCTCCTCAGCTTCTTCTGGAACCAACCATTTGGTCTGAACCATCCTCTTACCTCTGTGGAGACCGGTGTTCGATTTCGTGTGAGATCCATGAGCAGGAGTCCAAGTATCTGCAAATCTCACAGCTTCATCAGGAGTAGACGTGGTTCTCTCTCAGAAACTTGCCAATATCTGGGAAACGCAATACTTTAGCTGGTCTAATATCATAAAAGAATGTGAATTCTCATAAGATTTCTCTATATTACTATGCGTTTGTGTTTGTGTGTGTGTTTTATGTGGTGTCTGTTTGTATGTGGTGTGTGTTTTTATGTGGTGTGTGTTTGTATGTGATGTGTTTGTATGTGGTGTGTGTGTGTTTGTGTGTGTTTGTTTGTGGGTGTGTTTGTGTGTGTTTATGTGTTTATTTGTGTTTTTGTGTGTGCGTTTGTTTGTGTTTGTGTGTGTTTGTGTGCGCTTGTTAGTGTGTGTGTTTGTCTGTGTGTGTGTGTATGTTTGTGAGTGTGTGTGTTTGTCTCTGTGTGTGTTTGTGTGTTTTTGTGTGTGTGCGCATGGCACAGCGCTGTGAAGCATCATCCTCCAGTGTGACAATTTCGTCTATGTTTTCCATGTTTTCTATGGTGTGTGTTTTGTGTGTGCTTGTTAGTGTGTGTGTTTGTGTGTTTGTCTCTGTGTGTTGGTGTGTGTGTATGTTTGTGAGTGTGTGTGTTTGTCTCTGTGTCTGTTTGTGTGTTTGTGAGTGTGTTTGTTTGTTTGTCTCTCTATGTGTTTGTGTTTGTGTGTGTGTGTATGTGTGTGCATGACACAGGGCTGTGAAGCATCATCTTCCAGTGTGACAATTTCGTCTGTTTTCCACAACACCAATACACATACCATTCTTTATTCGAAGAGGTCGGGTCGAGTCATATAGCACCCACATATCAATCTGATGATTTTCCGCGCTGTGAAGGGAATGCGGAGCAATCACTGGACATGCAACACCAGCAAAAACAGCTACTTCTCCTGAAAAACACTTTGGTACAGTGCAAGACACAAAAAAGCCGCTCCTTGGAGGGCATGAAACTGTTCTAAAATCACTGAGTTGCATTGCACGTAAAGAAGACTGCCGAGCTTCTGAAGACTCGCTGACACACTGGATAACCTGTATTTCTAAAGACTTACAATTAGTATATACAATAGGGAACTGTTCACCTTGCAATGATAAATAGTCTGTCTTCAGGGGATCTAGAATATGGAATACTTTAAAAACTGAAGTGTGGTTACAGATCCATTCCTATCAAAATATCTCCTGGGAAAGGAATATCAGACACAAAGCACACATTAGGACGCACAAATAATTTGTCATCAACAAAGAACTTAATGACAGCTTCAGTCTCTACTGGTAAACAAGAACCAGATACACCTCTTAACTGTTCAGAAGAACAATTACCTTTAATCTTAAGTTTTGAAATTATCCCTGCCTTTACAATAGTACATTCTGAGCCAGTATCTATAAACATTCACACTCAACACCAATGACAATAAAACAATGAAGGGGCGACCTGCGGGCTTTGGAGAACAGGCTGCTCTAGGGGATGAATTAGAGAGATTCTGAGTATAAGTCTCGGCTCCGGTCGATGTTCTCGATTTCTGATATCCATCCATCTAATCTTTTCTCTTTCTTCTTGTTCTCCATTTTCTGTAGGCTCGGCAGACAGCGCTCTGAAAGGACAAAGAGGATTTTGCATAGAGACATCCGCAGTAGGAAATACTACATGAAATGGAAAATACTATATGAAATGGAAAATGGGGAATCACCGACCTATGACCTACATTACCTAAACCTACAATTACTTAACCCATAAATATAATATATGCACCCATATGCCATTAACTACTAAACCACTATCCCCTAAAGATAATAAGCATAGTAAGGTGGGCACACGCTTAATGATGTATAGCCGTCGACCTACATATTCTATAGGTTGTGACCTACTTGTGTGCTGGGAATAGTTGAAAAGCTATTCACTCGTGACACCAGAGGGCCTCGAACTCCCAAACACGATAGTAGCACTTGGTTGCCTTTAACCGACTGAGCCATAAGCTACACCTCTCTACTCCCTAAAGTATGTACCTGTACAGCTACAATATGATTATAGACTGACGCACCGCTACAGGCGTTACCAATATGTATTATATACCTTAGAGAACGCAGCCCACTACAGGCGTTACCAATATGCTTAATACATTCTAGAGAACTCAGCCTGCTACAGGCGTTACCAATATGTATTACACACCTTACAGAACACAGCCTACTACAGGCGTTACCAATATGTATTACACACCTTAGAGAACGCAGCCTGCTACAGGTGTTACCAATATGTATTATGCACCTTAGAGAACGCAGCCTGCTACAGGCGTTACCAATATGTATTACACACCTTAGAGAACGCAGCCTGCTACAGGTGTTACCAATATGTATTATGCACCTTAGAGAATGCAGCCTGCTACAGGCGTTACTATACAATACATTCCTAGAGAAACGCAGCCTGCTACAGGCGTTACCAATACGCATAATACATTCTAGAGAACACTGTACAACGCCATATGTACACACTTCCAGTCCGTTACCAATATGTATTACACACCTTTAGAGAACACAGCCTGCTACAGACGTTACCAATACACAATACATTCCAGAGAACGCAGCCTGCTGCAGGTGTTACAAATACGCATTATACATTCTAGAGCACGCAGCCTGCTACAGGCGTTACCAATATGCATAATACACCTAGAAATTCAGCGCTCTGAAAGGACCAAAGAGGATTTTGCATAGAGACATCCGCAGTAGGAAATACTACATGAAATGGAAAATCTAAATGAAATGGAAAATGGGGAATCACCACCTATGGACCTACTACCTAAACCTACAATTACTTAACCCATGAATATAATATATGCACCATATGCCATTAACTACTAAACCACTATCCCCAAAGATAATAAGCATAGTAAGATGGCACACGCTTAATGATGATAACCGTCGACCTACAGATTCTATAGGTTGTGACCTATTGTGTGCTGGGAATAGTTGAAAAGCTATCACTCGTGACACCAGAGGGCCTCGAACTCCCAAACCGATAGTAGCACTTGGTTGCCTTTAACGACTGAGTCATAAGCACACAGATTCCTCCCTCCCTACTCCCCTAAGTACGGAGCCTGCTACAGGCGTTACCAATATATATTATACACCTTAGAACGCAACCTGCTACAGGCGTTACCAATATGTATTATATACCTTAGAGAACGCAGCCTGCTACAGGCGTTACCAATATGTATTATATACCTTAGACAACGCAGCCTGCTACAGGCGTTACCAATATGTATTACACACCTTAGAGAACGCAGCCTGCTACAGGCGTTACCAATATGTATTATGCACCTTAGAGAACGCAGCCTGTTACAGGCGTTACCAATATGTATTACACACCTTAGAGAACGCAGCCTGCTACAGGCGTTACCAATATGTATTACACACATTAGAGAACACAGCCTGCTTCAGTCGTTACCAATATGTGTTACATACGTTAGAAAACGCAGCCTTCTATAGGCGTTAACAATACACATAATACATTCTAGAGAACGCAGCCTGCTACAGACGTTACCAATATGCATAATACACCCTAGAAAATGCAGCCTGCTACGGGCGTTACATATATAGGATATTTTCTTTATGTTCAACTGTTGTGGACTGAGACAATAACGGGAATTCGGCGTCAGAGACCATCGTTCTAATTGTTCATCTTTAGCCGCAAAATTATTTATTTCTAACTGGAAGTTTGCTTCTTCTCAACTACACTGTCATTTCGTCCACTGTTTGTCATGTCCACAACTGGCCAATTTACAAGAGGTCCTCCAAGGGCGGCCATAAACACCCCCCTTGCTGGGAGACCGGTGTTTGAACTATTCTGGCTTGGCAGGTTTGTGACATTGTGTTATTCCTCCTTGGTTCTAGGCAGAAGGACTGCTAGGCAGATCTAAAAACTACAAAGAACTATAAAGTAGGTCCCAGGTAAGCAAAAGTTGAGAAAATTGCCCAATAAAATATTTGAAAAGTTCATGAACATGAAAACATTTGATAAGTTAAATCAAGACGTTACCATCGCAAATTACCTTGAAGTAAAGGTGCACACTAAACGATTAGTAGAATACAGAGAAAGCCAAAGACAACACGAGAAAACCCAGTCCAATGATATAAATGAAACCTACTAAATCAACAGTAAAATTTTAGCAAATACACTAGAATGAATAATACCAAGCCATAGTAACAAATGAAGGTAAAGAACTCAAAAAAAAAACAAAAACAAAAAATCTTCTTAGTAAAAGATGCTGGAGAAATTTCAGTAAATTGACAGTAAAGGACTACAAATTAAAAACCCGGAATACAAAGCAGTAAAAGGAGCAAATTATAGAATACTAAATCAAACAAACAAACTAAGCAAACATCTAACACTGAGACCACAGAGTATAAATCCACCAGACAAAAAAATCACAGACCAAAAAGATGTGGAGGGCTATACATACACACATACAGGACGGAGTTAAACGCATTAAAACGTTAAGGAAAGGCAACAGAAACGGGTGAAGGCCGGAGTGCAAAAGAAAACGAGCTTAATAACAAACAAGAACTTCCCCTGCAATTACTAATTAACTGTCAGCCCACCGTGCTTCTCCAATCCCCCCCTACAGACTGTCCACCTATAAATATATGGTTTATAGCGATTTGCAACGCCCCTGGCTATGGTAGCGGTCGTGCCAAGGTGTACGGCTGCGTAACTCGCCAACCTTATTCTTTATCTCGTTGTGGTGTGATTGCGTCCTCGAGTCTGCTCTTCATTTTCTATATTTTTAAAACCTTAAACAGATACTCTGTGTAAGATTTAAAAAAAAAAAAAAAAACTTGGATAAAAATTAAATAAGCCAAGACAGCAGAGAATCATGAACAAATAAAACTGACTGCTTGGGTGGGGGCAAACAAGAGAATTCTGATCTTATACATTAATTTACGCACCAGATTTATCCGTAATTCAGTTTGTATGTATAAAGCAAGTGCCTTGGCCACGTAACTTACAAATATCCAGCGAAAAGAATCACATCCAAATCATACAGCCACCTCCTCATCACACGGCAACCGCCCCCGCGGAAGTTTAGCCTCTCAAGATAATAGAAAAGAGAGTGCCCAGGTACAATGTGCCGTTCTACCCTTTAAAGGTAGAGGTTCGCGCACGGTCTCGAGTTTATATTAAATCTTCCCCGAAACCATTCAATAGATAGTAAAATATTAGACGATAACGATAACCAAAATTAACAAGTGATACAGCAAATAAAAGTACTGATAAAAGCGATAAGCGTAACTCGAAACGCTGAAGACAACGTAAAACATGGAAAAACGGGTATTTCAAAACAAAAGTCAAATGAGATCGGATAAAAGATAAAAGAATCACCACATGCACACACATCACGCAAGCTAAAAAAAGGCAAACTGAAACATAAAAAGGCAAACTGAACATAATTAAGCTACAATCCTGATTGTCAAGAACTCTCTTTAAAGTAGTATTCGTGCGGAGAGCGCCGATTCACGGACCCGAAAGAAAGTGTACGGGCTCCGACTTGTCAACAGAGAGGATCAGGGTTTTGTTTCACTCCTCGACTTCGATCTTACTCTCTCCATCGTCAAACTTTCGTCGAAGGCTTCTAACTCTATCCGGCGGTCCCCTCACGCTCGGTCCCCCCCATTCACCTCCCAGAACGTATCGCAGACCACCATCTGTAACAGGTGTACGCTCAGAGACCACGAAGAGGAGCGATCGAGGCCGACCACCCACGACAAGAGGGCACGTGCGCCACTACGGTTTCCGAGAAGAGGGACGAGCGAGACCGACCCGTGCCCTCTAATACCGACCATGCGTGGCTGGACTAGAGCTAACGGCAAAGACACCCTGCAAAAGAGCTCAATTAGTACTGACTTACTGTAACACATATGCATACAAATGAAAAGATATCCAGACGTGCATAAATATACTAACACCAGAATAGAAACATAATTAAAAGAGACCCAATAAACAAACCATGAGGGATAATTGCAAAAAAATAAAAATAAAAAAAGCAATAAAACAAGGCACACCACGCCATAATACCATACATATTAACAATAAACGAAAATACAAATACAATCATTCCAGTAATAAATATGATGGAAATGATAAGATCAAGTAAATAGTTTTAAATAAAATATATATTATATCTATATACAACAACAAAACAGAATATAAGATACGAAATATTGTGCGTTAAAACCTCAAAGCCACAAAGAAAGCAGTCCTGCCCTTTCGAGACATCCTGTAGGATTTATAGCTTTTAGGACACGGCAAGCCAGAGATAACAGCACTTCAGCAGATCGTCAGAAAGTCTGGAGTCAACTGTTGCCCTCACCATCTCTCCCTAGACTGTGGAAAATGACGCTCATCACTGATCGGTCGAAGGGTACGTACTATTGGATCGCTTGCTTGCCTTCTGTGACGGGTAAGATCCCTAATGATCCCTTGTCCAGACCCAGTGCTTCATAATCCTTTGCAGGCCAACCCACTTTTTCCCTCTCAACCATGCCAGTAGCCTGTGTATGGAAATGGTTGTATAAACTGCTCGATGATGCTTTCACTCGCATACTTTAGAAAGAGACATTCTTGATTCGGTGCCTTTGGCATTTTTGTAGTAAACTTGGGTGGGCCAAACAGTCATAAAATGCGAAGAAAATCTCCGTATGGGTGCACATACCTATTTTCCTGTCAGTAGTTGTTTCAGCCTCAAGGAGATCCAGCAGAATGGTTGCTGGAGAGCAAGAGCGCACCTTTGTCGTTGACAAGCTTGGCAGCTGGCAACATATCTTTGCGGTACGAAGCTGTTTGCAAAGTAAAACAATGGTCACTAACTTACAGTGAGTGCGTTAAGTCCTTGTGACTGTCACTGAGGCTCAATATGATACGAGGTCGAGTGCCGCACTACGGAGGGCATTTGGTACCACTACTGATGAGGACCCCATCGGGAAAATGGCACAATGTAGTACATCACCTTTATTTCAAACTCATCTGCAAGCGGTAAACGACGCTTGGCAATTTTTCCTCTTCTAAGAGATACTTCCTTCAAGAGATCTTCTAACTGCTGAAGTCTGAGTGTTGGAGGTTCAACTATCTTGAAGCCAGATGGCTGCAATGGCTCTACTATGGGTCAAATGCTCTAGCTCCCTCACAATCTTCCACTGCTGTCTGCATCATTGCTGGGTACCTTAGCCTCACAATCCTCATTGAATCTGGGTGATTGAGCATTTACTGGACGGATTTTTCGTCATTTTCAAGTTCATAGGGAGTTCGTTACCTGCAGTGTTGTACGCTCTCTTTTACCTCTTTTTTCCCTGTAGATATTTTGGTCGTTTGCTCACATGTGGACAGACATCACCTGAGGTCCTTGGTATCTGTCTGCCTCCGGTGCCTCAATCTGCCATCACAAAGAAAAAAAATATATATATCTATATAATATTAAAAAATAATAATTTAATATACACGGAAATCCACTTTAACAACTCATCTCCAGGCCCCGGACGATTCAGGGGAGGCGGCCTTGCTGCCTTTTTCCTATCCTGTGCCTGGCCTGTGCTGCCTGTGCCTGGTTTGAGCCTGGCTTGAGCTAGCTGTGCCGGCTTTCCGGCGAAATATACGGTGAATTGGTTTGGCAACCCGAGACTACCCATCCTACTCCTCGCCCCTTGGGGAAATATTGTTCTTATACATGGCCTCGTTTTCGTCTCGGGCTAAATCTAAACCTATTCTCACCCTCGTCTATTTACTACACTCCAAAAATATATACACGACATTCCCCACACAGAATTTATTGTAACTTTCCCTTTTTTCCCACTTTCACAGATTTATAGTTCCTCTTTTTCCAGTTCCCTTTCCCCCTTTCAGCGATCAGTCCCCGAACATAATTAATCTTTTAGTTCATTATACCTGATTCTCGTAATATTAAATTTAATACACGAAAATCCCAGACTTTCTCCGTCATCCCAATCCCTGATTATCAACCCTTACACCATGTGTGGATTGTCCGTGACGGAACTAACAAGGAGACATAAATGAACCCATACTTAGTGGCCCCACCTTCGCCATGTCACGGTGGCCCCTCACCACCTTCTTCTTCCTTTCCAATTTAATAGCTGAACACCTGAACACCCACGACCTAATGTCCGAATTACAAGCGCATGCTTGTTTGTCAAACATAATCTTGCTAAGATCTCCCATTAAGTGATTCTTTTACGCATACAAAATGTCATTCTTACAATATTGTGTGTTTGTCATTATGTTTTTTTGTGTGTGTGTTTTTTTGTGTGATGTGTTTGTGTTGTGTGTGTGTGTGTGTATGTGTTTTTGTTTGTGTGTGTGTTCGTGTTCTAATTTGTGTGTGTTCGCGTGGTGCCTGGGTGTTGGATTTGCGTATTTTTTATTTGGTGTGTTTTCTGCGACTTGTGTTTGTGTTTGTTGTGTGTTTTATGGTTTGCTTGTGTTTATTGCGTTTTTATTGGTGTTGTGTGGTGTATTATGGGTTTATGTTTGTGGTTGTATGTCTGGTTTTCTGTTTGGTGTGTTTGTGTGTAGTGTGTGTTGTGCCTGTTGTTTACGTATTTATGTTTGTATGGCGGTGTGTGTTTGTAGTGGTGGGTTTTGGTAGTTGTGTGTGTTTGTAGGTCGGTGTATGTTTGTATGTGGTGTGTGCTGTATGTGGGTGTCTTGTATGTGGGTGGTGCTTGTAATGGTTGTGTAGCTTGTATGTGGTTGTTTGTCTGTGGTGTGTGTTGTATGGGTGTTTGTTTGTATGTGTGTGTGTTTGTATGGCGGTGTGTTTTTGTAGTGTGGTGTTTGTGCGTATTTGTCTGTGCGTGCGTGTGCTTGTTTGTGTGTATATGTGAGTTTCTTTGTGGTTTGTTGTGTGTGGTTGTTTTGTGGTTTGTGTTTGAGCGTGTTGTTGTGCGTATGGTTGTGCATGTGTTTTTGTGCGTGTGTTTGGGTGTGTGTTTATTTGTGTCTTTGTTGTTGCCTATTTTTGTGTGCGTTGTTTTGTGTTTGTGTGATATTGTTGTGTGTGTTGTTTGGTGTGGTTTTATGTTCTGTGTGTTTTGTTTGTGTGTGTGTTTCATGTGTATTTTATTTGTGTTTGTTTCGTTGTCTTGTGTTGTGTGTGTTTGTGTGTGCGTGTTCGTGTGTTTGTTTGGTGTGTGTTTTGTGTGTTGTCTCTGTGTGTTGTGTGTGTTGTTTGTCTCTGTGTCTGTTTTGTGTGTTTGTGGGAGTGTTTTTGTGTGTCTCTCTATGTGGTTTTTTTTTTTTTTTTTTTGGTGTGTGTGTGTGTGTTGTGCTGTGTGTGTGTGTGTTGCATGACACTGGCTGTGAAGCATCATCGTCATTGTGAAACAATTTCGTCTTGTTCCACAACACCAATACACATACCATTCTTCAGGCGAAGATTTCGTGTCGAGTCTATTTAGCACCCACACTCAATCTTTGATTTACAACTCTGTGAAGGAAGTGGCGGACTATCATTTGAACATGCAACACCAGCACAACAGCTCTTCTCCTGAAAAATAGTTTGTACAATGCAAGAGCACAAACTCCGCTGCTTTGGAGGCATGAAACAGTTCTAAACACTCTGAGTTTGCTTGCAGCTAAAGAAGACTACTGAGCTTGTGAAGACTCGCTGACCACTGGATAACTGTGTGGTGACTCAAATAGGGCATCCGTGCCAGGGTCCCGCACTATTGATTCCTTCCTCTTTGTTGCTAGTAAGGAAATAAGTCGGTACCTTTACAATATCCCCTTTGTGTACAGATCCTGAAGGTCTGGTAACGATGAGAACTAATTGGGGGTAGTTTCCAGTGTGTAGCCTTAATGCTCATTTAAGTAATAATTAAACACACAAAACAGATGGAATCGATATATAAAACCAGGAAAGCATGAACAACAGGTCCCTATGCTTATTATAAAACCTGCCGTGCACGAATACAGCAATTTAAAATGAAAGTTCTAGCTTAAAGGCTTACACTAACTGACTTCTAGCGAAAAAAAAAGAGTCCTAGATAATGCCTTGAGGTAAAAGACCTTTACATAGTATTTTTTTAAAATCTCGTAATACACGGCGGCGTAGAAGCCTGAAAGGTGCATCTCGAAGGACGTAAACTCAAAACACACCACAGAAAAAAAAGAGGCAAAGGCTAGAGTAGCAAAGCACAGAAGAGTAAAAGCCACAGAAATAAAACCAGTCTGATGGGATTTGATAAAATAAATCAATAGAAGTAAAGACCATTAAAATGAAATCGCAGGTATCACTAAAGGGAACCATTGTATCCTTATTAAGAAGATAGTAGATCCACGTCCAGCCCCTTGTAAAATAAAATATCCGGCCGGCAAGCAAAGGCCTTAGAAACTAGTGGTTTTCTTGTGTGCGAAGGGGATAGATTCCGCGAGCAGACATTAAGATGGTGTAGTATAGATGTGGTAGATGGATGGAAATAATCGATATTACCTGGTTGCAACAGGAAAAGTAAACAAGTAAGGGTACACATTAGGAAGTGTAGAGACTGTCACATCTGGAATCTACATGGCAGGCTTGATATATTTCACAGATACTGTAGTAAAACCTGAAATAGAGAAACAGCTGTTGGCCCGCACTTTATCACGTCTGTCATCTTGTTCTCGTTTCCCTGATAGCCATCCATCTAATCTTTTCCTTCTTCCTTCTTGTTTCTCTCACATTCTGTAGGCTCGGCAGACAGCGCTCTAATCCAAAGAGGATTTTGCATAGAGACAATCCCAGTAGGTACTACACATCCTCCCAGAACTAAACTGAAGTGAATGGGGAATACACCTACCATGATCCTACATTACCTAAACCTACAATTACTTAACCCGCATAATATAATATATGCGCCCATATGCCTTATAACATAGTAGGTGGCACTACGGCTTAATTTAAGCATGCCAACAAAAAAAGCATCAAATAGGAGCGAGCCGTCGACCTCAAATTTCTATGGTTGTGACCTACTTGTTTGCTGGGAATAGTTTGAAAAGCTGCTTCGCTTCGTGACACCAAGAGGCCTCAACTCACCAAACACGATAGTAATTCACGTGGATTGCCTCTAACTGATAGCCATAAGCACCCACAAATTCCTACTCCTCCCTACTCCCCGAAATTAAGTACCGCTCTGTGTTACCAAATATATTTTACACCTTAGAGAACCAACCTGCTACAGCGTACCAATATGTATTATATACCTTAGAGAACGCAGCCTGCTGACCGTCATTACCATATGTCTTATATACCTTTCGAGACCGAGCCTACTACAGGCGTTACAATATGTATTGCATACCTTAAGAACGCCAGCCTGTTACGGCGTTACAATATTATTATCTACTTAGAGAACGCAGTCCTGCTACCGGCTTACCAATAGTATTACACACCTTAGATTAACCGCCTGCTACAGCGTTACCAATAGTTTACACACCTTAAAGTAACGATCCTACTAAAGGCGTCCCAATACAAAAATACTATTCCAGAGGAACTCAGCCTGCTACAGGCTTTACCAATACGCATATATTCTAAGAGAACGCGCCTGCTACAAGTGTTACCAAATGTATACACACCTTAGAGAACACAAGCCTTCTTCATCTTACCCTATATGCATTAACCACCTTAAGAACGCAGCCTGCTACAGGCGTTTACCAATACAGCAATACACTTCAGAGAACGACACCTGCTACAGGCGTTTACCATACACATACATTTCCATAGAATGCAGCTGCTACAGGTGTTGCTAATATTATACACTATTTTAAAAACGCAGCCTCTTATCTTAATATGAGCTAATACCTTCTATAAAGTAGCCTGCTTCAGGCGTTACCATAACGTCATAATACATTTCTAGTAAACGCAGCTTGCTACAGACGCTACCAATATGCATAATACACCCTAGAAATGCGCCTGCTAACGGGCGATTACAAATATGGTCCTAAAACCCCTAATCACCCTAACAATGTCATGGAGTGAACGAGTAGGAGAGTATAAGAGGAGGAGAGGATGTGTACTACAAGCTTAATAAGCGAGCGGCGATCTCAGATCCCCCCAAGGAGTTCTAAGTTTCAACAACAACTCTACCGCTAGAACGTGGCAACCCAAGTTGCACGGTTAGCCTCACCTTTTCTAGGCACTAACTCGCAAGCACCCTTGTGCTGGCGAGCGTAGACACTCCTTAATAAAACCTGGCAGATACCATCAAGCTGCCAGAGGACGAGGCACCCTTACGGCGGCGCCACAAGGGCGCCAATTCGCCCACTCCGTCAGTGCGAGAACGACATAATGTCTCGTCAGAGGAGCGGGCGGAGATGCTCCACGACCGTACCATATATCCCAGTCACTGCACAGAGCCTTGTTCTGGCCGCACGGGGTATACCTTACCTTTGCTTTCCCAACGACCCACACCACGCATGGTGAGGTGCAGGCGGAGACACTCCGCGCCACATGGAAAGTGTCCCATTGAGCTCGCCAGGTCAGTCCACCAGAGGAGAACCCTACTTACGCCACCCCGCCCGCATCTGCGCTAGCTCTCACGACCACAGAGTAAGGAGGAGGAGGCGAAAAAAGGATGGACCATAAGTACTCCATACTGAAATACTCACCTAATAAATCCTGGCAGAGCGTGGCAGCCTACTGTAACAACAAGAAAAAGAGGGCGTTAATAGAGCAAGGCACCCTTGAGGATGATAATCACTTAACCCAAGAATACTGAAAATAATAAGCAAAAGTAGAGAATTCGTTAGATAAAAGCTGCCAAGGAATAGAAATGGACAACCTGTTCGAGACTTTCAGAGAATCCTTTGTTTATCTAAGGTAATACAAAAAAAAAATATATATTTATACACTAAATAAAAACCCTTAAAAAAAAAATACAACAAATAAATGAAATACAACGTGAACGGTAGATGCATGATTGGTTGGCTTTATAACAATTTCAGTTGTTATTTCATAGTTCGATATTACGGAATCTCACATTAAGTACGGCTTGATTCTAGAAAACCTGAATGACTAAGTATTCTTTTAACTGAGTTGAGACAATGTCTAGTCAAGCCATAACACTGAGCTACAGCAAGTGCATTAGTTATATACTATATTCTCAAATGTTCTTGGAGGGTTATTTTGTGGCAAGCTGGCTGAAGCTGTCACCAGGGGATTAACCGCACTTTATACTTTGAATGAGTTTAAAAAGATTGGGCGTATATTAAGAAAATAGTGTTTTACAAATCGTTTCTACATTAATAACACCATTCCTAGGAACATACGCTACACACACAGCTACACAACAACACAACCACACACACGAGCAAAAAAAAAAAAAAAAAAAGAAATAGTCTCTCGTTTTCGGGTTTTGTACTCAGGACCCACCAAGGACATTCAATATCTAGATAGAATTTTGATTATTAATGATTTTCCACGTAAGTGATTCTCGGGGCAATTTGTACAATCAAGTTTATATATCGCTTATGATACTATGCTCTATGGCTTTTATGACGATTGTTTACTCACCATGCATGTGGCATTCAAATCTAATACATAAAATGGGAAACTTGTGTTGGAATACATTTCTAGTTTTACAAGGTAGTTTTTTTTTTTTATATCATTTTTTCGTTATTACCCAAAAGTATAGCTTTTGAGGGCACGACATGTACAAGGGCCCACCCCATTTGCCGTGATATGTACTGGATACCGTAACTGTACCCAGGGGTGCCTGAATCCAAACTGTTGTGGCCTGAGGAAAAATAACGGGGATTTCGGCCACCGATTCTAATTTGTTCTTTCCAACTTCCCTGTAATTCGTGCCCCACTATGTCAGGTCCGAGTTCCTCTAAGGCTGCATAACACCTGCGGGATGGACCGTTTTTGTGAACTAGATTCTGGCGTGCAGTGGTTGTGAATGTGCGTATCCTTCCTCCTTGTTCTCGCCTAATGAAGCTGATAGCAGATCTAATAATCACACAAAACTATAATGTAGGGTCACGAGGTTAGCACAAGTTGGATAAAGGCCAATAAGATATTTGAAAGTTATGAACGATAATAACATTTGATAAGTTAAATAAGACAGTAAAACATCGCAAGTAAATTGAAGTAAAGTGTCCACTAAGAATATATACAGAGAATCCAGATACCAGAACACAGTAAAATAATATAAACTAAGCCTACTAAATCAAACGTAACAAGCTAGCAAATGAACACTACAAATACAAATAAAACATAGTAAAATGTAAATAAAGAACTCAAGAATTATATTATTATCTTTTTTTATGTGGTACATTGAAAGAGATGCTGGAATTACGTAAAATTGACAGTAAGGACTACAGAACACAGGAAATACAAAGCCACTAAAGGAGCAAATAAATAGGAAATACTAAATCAAACAACTGCAACTGATTAACACGTAAGTAACATTAGAACACAAGTATTAAACATTACCAGAAAAAATCGACAGACCAAAAAGTATGTGGAGGCTAAGCATCTATCCACATCGGACTGGTTAAACCATTAAAACTTAAAGGCAGGACAGCAGACGGGGTGAAGGACTGGTGCAAAGAACACGGAGCTTAATAAAACAACCAGACTTACCCTCATTACTAATGAACTATTAAAGCCAACCGCGTTCTACAGATCACTCCCCCTGACTGTCCACCATACATATATAGTTGTAGTGATTTGCAACGCCCCGGGTTTGTGGTAGCGGGCTGCCCATGGGGTAGGGCCTGTCAGTACTCTGCCAACCTTATTCTTTAGGCTTCTTCTTTGGGTGAATTGCGTCCCGAGTCTGACCTTCATGTTCTAATATTTTAACCTTACCAACAGATCTGGGGGTAAATAAAAAAAAAACAAAAAAAAAAAGGTAGATTGAATAAGCAAGACATGAACACAATAAAACTGACTGAGGTGGGGGGTAACAAGGAGAATTCTAGATCATTTATGCTTAATTTTAGGCCAAATTATCTTAATTTCAGTTTGTATGTATAGCCACGTACGTTACAAATATCCAGGCGAAAAGAAATCACGCCAATTCTCCAGTCACCGCAAAGAACGCCGCGCCAGATGTTAAGCCTTCCCTCAAGAATAAGAGAAAAGAGGAGCCCCAGTACAATTTGCGGACCCCTTTTAAAGTTAGAGGGCGCGCACGGTCTCTATGCGATTGTATTAAAGCTTCCCCGTAACCATAATAGGGATTAGTAAAATTAATTAAAGAAAACGATAACCAAAAGGTATGGCGAAGTGATAAAGATGCTGGAAAATTACGTAAATTGACTAGTAGCACGTACAGGACAAGGAAAATACAAAGCCTTAAAAGGAGGAACTAAATAGAATACTAACTTTAAGAAAACAATGATAAATGAAGGACGAGATCAAAGATTAAAAGAATCAACCTGCCCACACATCACACAAGATAAAAAGGGCAAACAGAACATAAACAGGCAACCTCACACAGCGAAAAAGCCAAACTGAACATACAGTAAAACTACAGATTCACTGGATTGTCAATCTCTCTTTAAGTATATTCAGGTGCGAGAGGCAGCCGCATTCCGGATACGGGGCTCCGTCCCGCAACAGAGAGAGATCCAGCAGTTTTCTTCACTACATCATTCCTGGAACCCCTCCTGACTTCGATCTTCTCCTCTCCATCGTCAACGTCTTCGAGGCTTCTTACAGCCTTTTCTCCGGCGGTCCCTCACTCTCGTCCGGCCCATTCACATCCAGAACGTAATCGCAGGCACAGGGCCACGATAGTATCGATCTTGAGCCCGACCACCACGCAGATGACACGGGCCGCCGACTACATGTCCTGAAAGAGGACGTAGCGAGACACGAACATGGACAAGCCGACACCATGCTCCTCTATTACCAACCAGATACTGCGGCTGACTAGCGCATAAAGGGAACACCCTGCGAAAAAGCTGATTAGTACTAGACTTAGCTGTGACACTATATGCATAAAATGAAAAGATATCCTGTGCAATAAATATATCTAAAACCAAAAGAATACAACCTAAAATTAAGAACTCAAATTAAAACAAAACCAAGGAAGGGTAAAAGCATAGAAAAAATAAAAAATAAAAAGAAAAACAGGCCAGGACAAGGCCATAATACAAACAAATATCAACCATGAATGAAAAAAAAAAAACAGTACAGTAAGAAAATAGAGTAGCAGGGATCAAGTCAATGTAATAGTTTTAAATAAAAACAGAACAAAAAAAATTTATAATACAACAAACAAAACAACTAAAAATTCTAAATATGTGCTTCAACTCAAAACAACAAAAGAGGAGCAGGTCACAGCCCTTTCGAGCATCTGTCAAAGATTATAGCTTGTTAGGTACCCGGCACCAGAGAGTACAGCACTTCATCAGCAAGATCGTCAGGACGCTGGATCATCGTTGGGGAAGGGTAACCATTGTAGTCTCACCATCTCTCCCAGATGCCTGTGAAGTGCACTCATCACTGAAGTCGATGGACGTCCGGATTGAGACAAGCTTGCGTTTCCGTCTGTGAGGAGCAAGATTCCTTATGATCCGTTTTCACAGGACCCAGTACTTGATATCTTGCAGGGCCAGAACCACTTAGGACCAGTACCGTACACTTCGTCTACCTCCCTATTTAGCAACTCGTTTAAGAGTACAAGGTCACCTATGTAGCGCAAACTTTTCTTTTGTTGTGTGCTTATTGAATCCTGGTCCTTTTTTCACAGCTGGGGTACTTTTCTGCACAATGCTCGAGCTTCTTGTAGCCGCGCTGATCCCCCTCCATATGTTTGTGTTTACTGAGAAGCTTCATGGTGCCCTTACAAGGTACATGGTTGTTCTCCTGTAACCTATAAACGGTAATTAACAGTAGACGAACATAGGAAGTCCAGTTCAGCCACTCATGAGGGAAGTCAGTAAAGTGGCGAGGCAGTTTTCACCACCACTCGGTTGGTCCTTAGGACGCAAGTACGTACGATGTCGTCTACCTACTCCCATGTTTAGAAAAATCTTTAAAGAGTACAAGTCACCTATATCAGCCACATTTTTTTTTTTTTTTTTGTTTTTTTTTTGTGTATGTGCCTATTGTATACCTGGTCCATTTTGCACAGCCTGGACGACCGTTTCGGTAGCAATACTCGCGTTCCGAGCGGCTGGACAGAGCAGCTTCTGGATCCACCTCCGATAGTTTTGTGTTTACCTGAGAAGCTTCATGTTGACCCTTACCAGGACAATGGTTGTTCTCCTGTAGACCTATGAACAGCTTATTAAAAAGCAAGAACACATAGGGAAGCAGTTCATCCCAATCATGATGCAACAGTCACCATAGAGTGGTTAGGCGTTTTTCGCCACCATCGGTACTCTCACCATGCCGTTACCTGGGGATGAAAATCTTTTGTATACATTCCTGCCGGTTACAACTATGAGGGTAAGTTGTGAAAAGTGTCTTTTTATTGCGGAACTTGTGGCAACTCAGAGCCCTTATTTGGAAGTAAACGCTTATGTCTGATGAGCGTATCTTCTCCCGGTAATGCCTCAGAGCAAATCACTAGTCAGCCTGGGCTACAGAACACTGAAATCAATGTCTTTTACCTGGAGTGGGTTAGGATGCACACAGAAAAGTTGTCATAAAAGGTTTTGGCTATTATGGGCTGGATTTATCATGACTTTTACTGGTACATTCTCTAGCACTTCGCACAAACTATCTGCGAGTTGTCTTTGATGTCAGCACACCCATTCCGCCATAAATTGTTCTCTTACCTAATTTCTGTCTACGTGTTAGAAATGGCCTGCAAGTGGACTTTCATGACTAGACTGGAATTATCTTCTGGAAACCGGAGTCACAGCTACAACCAAAGAGGTTTCGCCTTTCACGATTGCAATTCACATGGGAGCCGTAGATCAACCATTCTTTAACTCATATTTATACACACCGCCATCGCGCTGTTTTCTGTTGCCCCAGCATTAGCTTTGGCACCTGACACCTGACAAAGAGGAACAAGTTGACTGGAGTTTGACCAATTCTCCGAAGTTTGTGAATTTGAGAGCTTCAATTTGCTACTAACTAGAGGATTGACTTCTTAATTTTACTTTCCTCTTTCAAACTCAGCTTCAACATATTCCATCAGTAACTTTAGTCTTTGATGTCACTGAGTACAGTACAACGGTCTAGTTGTCAATATTGGTTCAGACACAGCTCAACTGGTAGTAGATTTTACTGAGTAACGCATTCAGGTTTGATCTTTTACCCTGAAATCTTCCCCGAGTAAACCAGAGCAAACTAGTGATTTCTGCCCTTACAGCTCAAACCCATCCACACACTAATATGTACATCGAATGAAACATTTAACTAGTCGTGAAGTGGTCTGTATGCCAGATAATAAGAACTTAGTCCCTGACATGATTCTGTCAACATCGGGTAGTAAGTATTCAGCGGCAATAACAAGACAGCCGGAATTCCTCGGAGCTTTGCCGATAACCAAGAACCAGTTGATGGGGGCCACAGGTTAAGAATTTAACGCGATTGTTGTCATCAATAAAAATTGATGGTGAGAACTAGATTGTGCGTTTGAAAGCAAAGTTTTTAGGGCAACGCTGGTCCTGATGTGCCAACTTCACCACAACCATGACATGTTCTTTAGTCTCGGAGCTTTCTCCTCAGCTTCTTCTGAACCAACCCATTATGTCTGAACCATCCCTTACCTCTGTGAGACCGGTTCAGATTGCGTGTGAGATTCCATGATCAGGAGTCCAAGTATCGCAAACTGCACGTCCTTCCTCCAGGATTAGCCGTTGGTTCTCCTCTCAAAACTTGCCAATACTGGGAAACGCAATACTTTTAGCTGGTCTAATATCATAAAAGAATGTGAATTCTCATAGATTTCTCGATCTTTCTATGCGTTTGGTGTTTGTGTTGTATGGTTTGTGTCGTTTTTTTTGTGTTTTCCTGTTGTTTGTGTGTGTTTGTTTGTAATGTGTGTCTGTTTGTATGTGGTTGTGTTTATGTGGTGTGTGTTTGTATGTGAGTGTTTTGTATGTGTGTTTTGTGTTTTTGTGTTGTTTGTGGGTGTTTTGTGGTTGTATATGTAAGTTTCTTGTGTGTTTATGTGTGTGTGTTTTTCACGTTGTTTGGCGTTGTTTGTGTGTGTTTTATGTGTTTTATTTGTGTTTTTTGGGTGCGTTTGTTTGTGTTTGTGTGAGATTGTTTGTGTGCATGTGTTTGTGTTGTGTTTATGTGTATATTTATTTGTGTTTGTGTGTTTCTTTTATGTCCTTTGTGTGGTGTGTGTTTGTGTCGCTTGTTAGTGTGGTTTGTCTTTGTGTGTGTATGTTAGTGAGGGTGTGGTGTTTGTCTCTCTGTTGTTTTGTGTGTTTGTTGTGTGTGCGCCTGGCACAGGCGCTGTGAAGCATCACCTCCAGTTACAACTTTCGTCTATGTTTCCATTTTTTCCTATGGTGTGTGTTGTGTGTGTGGTGTGTGTTTTGTATGTGATGTGGTTTTTATGTGGTGTGTGTTTGTATGCGGTGTTGTTTGTAGGTGGTGGTGTTGGGTTTGTTCGGGGTGGCTGGGGGCGGGGCCGTGTGTTGTGGTATTGAGTTGCCTTTGTGTTTTGTGGGGTGTATTTGTTTTGTTTTTGTGTGGGTGGGAGCGGTGTGGTGGGTCGTGGGGATGTGGTGTGTTTATTTGTGTCGGGGTGCCTTTTTGGGTGCGTGTGTTTGTGTTGGGTAGAATGTTTTGTGCATATGTTTGTGTGTGTGAGTTTGGTGTGTGTTTTTTTCGTTTTGTGGTTTTTGTGGGTTTGTGTTTATTTGTATCGTTTTTTTAAAAATTTTTTGTGTGTTTGTGTTTGTTTCTTTGTCTGTGTGTGTGTGTTTGTGTGTGCTTGTGAGTGTGTGTGTTTGTGTGTTTTCTCTGTGTTTTGGGTGTGTGTGTACGTTGTGAGTGTGTGTGTTTGTCTCTGTGTCTGTTTGTGTGTTTGTGAGTGTGTTTGTTTGTTTTCTCCTCTCTGTGTTTGTGTTTGTGTGTGTGTGTACTGTGTGTGCATAACACGGGCTGTGAACCATTCATCTCCATGTGACAATTTCGTCTGTTTTTTCCACACACCATACCTACCATGCTTTATTCGAAAGAGGTCGTTCGAGTCATATAGCACCCACATATCAATCTCTATTTATCCTGCGCTGTGAAGGAAATGCGGACATCACTGGACTGCAACACCAGCAAAACAGCTACTTCGTTCTCCTGAAAACCTTTGGTACTGCAAGACACAAAAAAGCCACTCCCTAGAGGGCATGAACGCTGTTTCTAACTCACTGATGCATGCACATAAAGAGACTCCGAGCTTCCCGAGACTCGCTGACACACTGGATAACGCTGTATTTCTAAAGACTAACATTAGTGTATATACAAATAGGGAACTGTTCACTTCTTGCAATGATAATTTCTTTCTTTCAGTGGGATCTATATCTGGAGACTTTAAAAACTGAGTGTGGTTACGATCCTTCCTATAAAATATCTCCTGGGAAAAGGTATATCAGACCAAGCACACATTGTAGCGCCAATAATTTGTCATCAACAACGAAACTTTATGCCAGCTTCCAGCTCTACTGGTAAACAAGAACCGGATACCCCTCTTACGTTCAGAAGAACAATTACCTTTATCTTAGTTTTGAAATTATCCTGCTTTACAATAGTACAGTCTGAGCCAGTATCTATAAACATTCACACTCAACACAATGACAATAAAACAATGAGGGGCGACCTGCTGCATTGGAGGAACGGCTGCTCTATGGGATAATATAGGATTCTGAGTATAAGTCTCGGCTCCGTCGATGTTCTCGATTTCTGATATCCATCCATCTAATCTTTTCTCTTCTTCGTGTGCTCCATTTTTCTGTAGGCTCGGCAGACAGCGCTCTGCAAATGACAAGGGATTTTGCATAGAGACATCCGCAGTAGGAAATACTACATAAATGGAAATACTATAGAAATGGAAAATGGGGATCCCCGACCCCTATGACCTACATTACCTAAACCTACCATTAACTTAACCCTAATATAATTATATGCCCCCATATTGCCATTAACTACTAAACCACTATCCCCCTAAGTAAAGCTAGTAGGTGGCACCACTCTTAGATGAGGTATAGCCGTCCGACCTACTATTCTATAGTTTTACCTCCTTGTGTGCTGTGTGAATAGTTGAAAAAGCTATTCACTTACGTGACCCCACAAGGCCTCGAACTCCCAAACACGACTAGTAAACTTGGTTGCCTTTAAACCAACTGGAGGCATAGAGCTAACCTCTCTACTCCCCTAAAGTATGGTAATCCTGCTGACACGGCGTTACAATATAGTTATATACCTTGGAACCAGCCCGCTACAGGCGTTACCAATATTTTTCTATCCTAGAACGCAGCCTGTTACCGGTTGTTACAAATTGTTTTATGATACCTTAGGGAACGCAGCCCACTACAGAGGCTTACCATATGTATTAGTACCAGAGTTAGAGAACGCACTGCTACAGGTGTTCAATATGTATATGACCTTAAGAGACCGCCTGCTACAGCGTTAACCATGAATGTATTTATACCTTAGAAACGGCAGGCCTGTACTGCGAACAATATGTTTATATACGCTTAGACAGCAAATCCTGCTACGGCGTTCCAATATGTATTATATTCCTTAGAAAATGCAGCATCTACAATGCGTATACCAGTATGTATTCACCCTTATGAGACGCAGCCTGCCTACAGCGTTAGCATACACAATACATTCCAGGAACGCAGCCTGCTACAGCCTTACAAATACACAATACATTTCACAGAACAGCAGCCGCTCAGGCGTTACCATTACGTACGCATAATGTTCCTAGAGAACCAGCCTGCTACAGGCGTTCCAATATGTATTACACACCTTACAGAATGCAGCCTACTACAGGCGTTACCATATGTATTAACCACCTTAGAAAGAACGCAGCCTTCTACATGTTTACCAATATGTATTGCAACCTAGAGAGCAGACTGCTAGCAGGCTTACATTAATGTATTACACCCATTAGAGACGCAGCCTTGCTACAGGTATAACCATATGTATTACACACCTTAGACGCAGCCTCTACAGCGTTACATACACAATACATTCCCGAGAATGGCGGAAGCCGACTACATTCGTTTACCAAAGCATAAGCATGATAGAGAAATCGCCTCTACAGCGTTGGCAATGGTTCACACTTAGAGAACACAGCTGCTTCAGTCGTGACCATATGTATTACACACCTTAGAGAACCAGCCTGCTTACAGACGTTACCAATACCCATACATTCCAGAGACGCAAGCCTGCTGCAGGTGTTACAATATTATACTGTTAGAAATGCGTCGCCTGCTATAGGCGTTACATAACACAATAATACATTCTAAGAATTAGCCTCTTCATAGGCGTTACGCATACGCATAATACATTCGACAGCACGCAGCTCTAACAGCGTACCAATATGCATATACACCTAGAAATTCAGCGCTCTGTAAAGAAACGAGGATTTTGCTAGAGACATCTGCGTATGAGATACACGATGAATGGAAAATACTAAATGAATGGAAATGGGGAATCACCTACCTATGACCTACATTACCTAACCACATTACTTAACCCTGATATAATAATGCACCCATATGCCATTACTACTAACCAACTATCCCCTAAATGATATAGCATAGTAATATTGCACACGCTTAATGTGTATACCGTCGACCTACAGATTTCTTAGGTTGACCTACTTGTGTGCTGGGATTAGTTTGAAAAGCTATTCGCTCGTTACACCAGAGGCCTCGAACTCCCAAACACTATAGTAGCACTTTGGTTGCCTTAAACCCTAGTCATAAGCCGCAGATTCCGCCTCCATCCCTACTCCCCCTAAATACGGGCCTGCTACAGGCTTACCATATATATTAGTAACTTAGAGAACGCAACCTGCTACAGCGTTACCATATGTATTTATACCTTAGAAACGGCAGGGCCATGCTACATGCATTACCAATATGTTATATATACTTAGAAACGCAGGCTGCTACAGCGTTAAAATATGATTATATACCTTGTGATGACAGCTGCGAACCATGCGTTACCATATGGATTACACACCTTAGAGACGCAGCCTTCTACAGGCGTTACCCAATTCACAATGTCATTCCATAGAAGCAGTCTTTTACAGCGTTCCCCTATACACATAATACTATTCTAAGACTCAGCTGCTACAGTGTTACCAATATTATTATGCACCTTAGAGAACGCACCTGTTTACGGCGTTACCAGATATGTATTACACACCTTTAGAGAACGCGCCTTTATACAGGCGTTCCAATCACAATATTCCAGAGAACGCAGCCTGCTACAGGCGTTACCCATATGTAATTACCACCTTTAAGACGCAGCACTGCTACAGGCTTACATATGTTTACACACTTAGAGAACGCAGCCTGCTACAGGCGTTTACATACGCCAATACAGTTCCAGATAACGCAGCCTCTACAGTCGTTACCATACCAGAATACATTCTAGAGCGGAGCCTTCTAGCAAGTGTTACCAATATGTTTACACACATTTAGAACACAGCCTGCTTCAGTCCGTTCCAAGTATGGTTACATTACTATTAGAAAATGCGCCTTCGATAGGCGTTAACAATACACATATACATTCTAGAGAACGGCAAGCCTGCTCAGACGTTCCATATGCATAATACACCGCTAAGAAAATAGCGCCTGCTACGGGTGTTACATATTGGGATTTTTCTTTTATGTTCAACTGTTGTGACGAGTGAACAATAACGGGGATAATTTCGGCCTAGATACATCGCTTCTTTGTTCTTCTTTAGCCGAAAATTTATTTATTTCTAAACGGGAAGTTTCTCAACTTACCCTTCGATTCGTCCACTGTTGTCATGTGCCACTGAGCCAGTTCAGAGGGTCCCCAGGCGCGCATAACCTTGGAACTTGCTGGGTAGACCCGATTTAGAATAGATTTCCTGGCTTGCGATGGTTTTATTCTGTTATTTCCTCCTTGTTCTAGCAATGAACTGATAGGCAGATCTAAAAACTACAAAAGAAACTATAAATAGGTCACTAGCAATGAAAAAATTGCCATAGAATATTTGAAAGTTCAATGAGACAATAAACTTGATAAAGTTACATAAGACCTTAACATCGCAAGTAAAATTGAAGTAACAGGTCACAACTAAAGATTATACAGAGAACAGCCAAGAACACAGACACAGTAAATGATATATGAAACCTACTAAATCAAACAGTAAAAAAAGTTAGCAAATGACACTAAGAATGATATACAAAACATAAGTATGAAGGTACTAGCACTCAAAAAAAAAAAAAACATATCTTTTTCTTAGTAAAATATGCTGATAAGTCATTAAAATTGGACAGTAAAGGACTACAAAATTAAAAACACAGGAATACAAAGCAGTAAAGAGCAATAATAGAATACTAAAATCAAACAACTAAGCAAGACACTTACACTGAGAACTCAAGTATAAATCAAACCAGAAAAAAATCACAGACCAAAATAGATGTGGACGGCTAACATGCACACATACAGGACGGATTTAAACTCAGTTACAACATTAAAGGAAGCAACAGAACGGTTTAAGGCCGGTGAAAGAAACGAGCATAATAAACAACAGACTTAGACCTCATATTACAATGAACTGTTAAGCCACCGCTTTCTACAATCACCCCCTACCGAATGTCCACCATAAATGATATGGTTGTAGCGATTTGCAACGCCGCCTGGCTATGTTACGGCGTGCCAGGTGTAAGGGGCAGTACTGCCACCAATTATTCTTTTAGGCTCGTTTGGGCTGATTGCGTTCCTCGAGTCTGACTCTTCAGATTCAAATTTTTAAAACCTTAAAACGATACTGGGTGATAAAAAAAGCAAAAAAACATGATAAACATGAATAATCAAGACAACAGAGGAATCGTGAAACAATAAAACTGACTGGATGTGGGGCAAACAGAGAATTCTGGAATCATTATACATTAAGTTCGCACCAGATTATCTTATTCAGTTTGTATTTAGCATGGTCACTTGTCCACGTACTTACAATATCCAGGCGACAAGAATCAGCATCCAATCATCAGCCAATCTCAGTCACACGGCAAACAGACTCCCGCGGAAGGTGTTAGCTCTCAAGATAAGAGAAAAAGAAGTCCCGTACATGTGCCGGTCCCTTTTAGGTAGGGCGCGCACGTCTCGAGTTATATTAAAGCTCCCAAAACAATTCAATAGATAGTAAAAATAATTCGAAGATAAAAACGTAACCAAAAATTCATACGTGATACGAAATAAAGTGACAAGGATAAATAAGATAAAGCAGTAACATACGAGAACGCTGAAGAAACGTAACTGGAAAACGGGTAATTTAAGAACAAAGTAAACTGCGATCGAGATAAAAGATTAGAAAGATCAACACTGCCCCACATCACGCAGCTAAAAAAATGGGCAAACTGAACCTCAAAGGCAAACTGAACTGAAAGTAAACTACATCACTGGATTTGTCAATACTCTCTTTAAGTATAATTCGAGTGGCAGAGGCAGCCGCATTACGGATACCGATGAAGTGTACGGCCTCCGTCACCGGCAAACAGAGAAGGGATGCAGCGGTTTTGTTTCACTACATATTTCCCTCCCTCCTGACTTCGATCTTCTCCTTCCATCGTGACGTCTTCGAGGCTTCTAACTCTCACTCCGGCGGTCCCCACGCTCGGTCCGGCCCATTCACTCCAGAACGTATCGCAGGCACCAGGCTGTAACTGGAACGCACGAGACCACACACGAGAGATCGATCGGAGCCGACCACTCCGACAGAGGGCAACGGGCGCCACTACAGGTTCCGAGAAGAGGGACAGCGAGACCTACACCTGCCCCTAATACCGACCCCATAACTGTGGCTGGCCTTAGCGATAACGGCAACACCTGCGAAAAGAGCTCAATTAGTAAATAGACTTAGCTGGAACACAATATCTAACAATGAAGATATCCAGTGCATAAATATTCTAAAACCAAATACAACCTAAATTTAAAAGAAAACCATCATAACACAACAAGGAAGGATAAAATGCAGAAAAAATAAAAATAATAAAAGAAATAAAAAAGGGCCACACAAAGCCTATAATACAACATTTAAACAATAAAACGAAAACAAATAAAAATACTTACATATAAATAGATGGAAGGATAAGATCAGGTATATTTTAATAATATATATATATATATCTACTACGAGCAACAAAACAACTAGAAGAAGCAGAAATATTGGCCGAATGCAAAACTCAAAGCACAAAGAGGAAGCAGGTCACTGCCTTTCGAGACATCCTGTAACATTATACTTGTTTAGGTACAACCCAGCCAGAGAGTAAACACGTCCGGCAAGATCGTCAGGACGTCTGATAACTGTGTAGCCTCACCATCTCCCCTAACTGTGGAAAAATGCAGCCATCAAACGTCGAAGGCGTAATGAGTGATTCCGAGCTTGCTGCCCTTCTGTCGAAGGAGTAAGATCCCTATTGAATCCTTGTCCGGACCCAGTGACTTGATAATCCTTAGCAGGCCAACCACTTTTCCCTCTCAACATGCCATTAGCCTGTGATGAGAAAATGGTTGTATAACTGCGCTTGCTGGCTTTAGCAACTCGAGACTTTAAGAAAAGAGACATCTTGAATTCTGTGGCCATTGGCATTTTTGTATACTTGTGGTGGGGCCAAAGCAAGGTCTAAAATGGCGAAGAATCTCAGTATGGATAGCACATACTATTTCCTTCAGTATGTATCAAGCTCAGAGATCACGCGGAGTGTTGCTGGTAAAGCAGATGCTTGCGCCTGATGTTCGTTGCAAGCTTGGCAGCTGGCAACATATCTTTGAGGTACGCAGCATGTTCGGAAAGAAACCTGTTCACCTAACTTCGTGAGTGCGTTAAGTCCCTGGTGAGCTGCACTAGGCCAATAATGACGAGTCCGAAGTGCCGCACTATATACGGAGGGCCTTTGTACACTAACTGATGAATGACCCCTCCGGAAATAGTCACACATTGTAAGTACATCACCTTTTAATTTAAACTCATCTCGGCAAAACTATAAAACGAAACGCTTGGCCAAGTTTTTCCTCTGTTCTAAGAGTAACTTCCTTCAAGAGGATCTTCTAACTGCTGAGTCTGAGTGTTTGAGGTTTCATATCTGAAGCCATATGGCTGCAAATGCTCGACTATGGTCAATGCTCTATCAACTCCCTCGACAACTGCCATGCTTCCTGCATCACTTGCTGGGTACCTTAGCTCCCCAAAGCACCTCGTTGAATACTGGGTGATGGAGGCCATTTACTGGGTACGGATTGTCGTCATTTCAGTTCATGATGAGTCGTACCGTGCTTTGTGTAACGCTCTCTGTTGTACCTCTCTTTCCCCGGTAATTTTTTTGTCTTGCTCACCATGTGGGACAGAGCTCCCTGAGAGTCCTTGGGTTATCTGTCCCTGCTCACCGATGTCGCAATCTGCATCACAAAGAAAAAAATTATAGTATATTATATTTAATATTAAAAAAAGAATAAGTTAATATAACACGGAATCACACTTTAAACAAATCTCATCTCCAGGCCCCAAGGACAATCGTGGGAGCAGGCCAGGCACAGGCCTGCCTCAGGCCTGTGCCTGGCCTGTTCCTAGCCTGTGCCTGGCCTGTGCCTGGCCTGTGCTGTTATGGCCTGCTTGAGCAGACTTGTGCCGGCTTTCCGCAAATATTACGGTGAATATGGTTTTTGGCAAACCCAGAGACACCACCGTACTCCGGCCGCCCTTGTGAATAATTAGGTTTCTTACCAGGGCCTGTTTTCGTCTCGGGCTAAATCGACCTAATTCACCACTTGTTCTATTTACTACATCTCCAAAAATATTACACCACTTCCACACACAAATTTATTGTCTTCCCTTTTTTTTTCCACTTCACATTTTAGAGTTGCTTCATTCCATTCCACTTTCCCCCCTGCTTTCAGAGTACTCCCCGAAAATAATTAACTTTACGTTATTACCTTAAGTAATATTAAATTCTATATAGCCACAAAAGACACACAGACTTCTTCATCCAATAACCTAATTAAATCAACTCCTTACCATGTGTGATGGTCGGAAGACTAAACGAGACAATGAACCCATCTTCGTGGCCCCAAACCATTCGCCATGTCACGGATAGCCACGTCGAGTCCTTCTCCTTGCCATGAACAAACTGACCCTGAACCCTAAGACCTAGTCCAAATACAAATTGCATGCTTGTTTGTCACTAATATCTTGCTAATTATCTCCCATAGCGTAAGTTTTTATACGACAATGTTCATTCCTTCAACATATAGTGTGTTTCTTAGTATTTTGTTTTCTTTGAGTGTGTGTGTGTTAGTTTGTTTGTTTAAGTGTGTATGTGTTTGTGTGTTCTGTTTGTTGGGTGGGTGTTTGTGTGTTGTGTGTTCTGTGTGTGTGTGTGTGTGCAGTATATATCATTTTTTTTTATCATATGTGTGTTTAAGTGCGATTGTTGTTTGTGTGGTGGTGGTTTTGTAGTGGTGTAGTGTTTGGTATGTGGTGTTGTTTGTATGTGTGTGTTTTGTATGTGGTGTGTGTTTGTATGTGTGCGAGTCGTACCTTGGATTTTTTGTAAACGCGCCTCCTTTTCCTCCTTTTGCCTGTATGATATTTTGCCGTTGCTCACATGATGGATTTTGCCGTTTTGGCTCCCACGATGGGCGGAGCATCACACCTAAGTTCCTGGGGCTCTGTCTGCTCACCATTGTCTCCAAATCTGCCTCACAAAAAAAATACTATAAACAATTATGATTATTGCTAACTCCACTCCAAAAATATTACCAACTTCCACAACACACAATTTATTCGACTTCCCTTTTTTTTTACCCCCACTTCAACAATTTATAGTTTGCTGTCTTTCCATTTCCATATTCCCTGCTACTTTTGTTTTTGTTTTTTTGAGACGGTAAATCACCGCAAATAATCTAACTTTACTTCAGTTACCTTATTCTAAGTAACTATAATTATATACACAACAGACAACCCGGGACTTTCCGTCAATCCATAACATACATAATCAACCCCTACCATGTGGGGAATTACGAGAGCGACTAAAACGGACACTGACCCATACTTAGTGCCCCACCTTTCGCCATGTCACGGATGGCTACGTCACGACCTTCTTCCATGCCAATAAACGAAACTGAACACTAAGCCTTCTACTGTCCGAATTACAAGTCGCAATGCTTGTTTTCACGACAATTCTGCTAATTCGCCATTAGCGATCTTTAAATACGTAGGTCCTTTCCTTTACAATTATGTGTGTGTGGTTTGTCAGTATTTTGTGTGTGGTGTGTTTTGGGTGTGTGTTGTGTTCGCGTGTGTGTATGTGGTGTTCGTATTTTTATTTTATTTGTGTTTTTATGCTTTGTGTTTGGTGTGTTTATGGGTTTGCGTTTGTGTGTTTTTTTGCGTTTGTGTTTCTGTGTGGTATGTTTTTGTTCAGGTTTGTTTTTTTGTGTGTGTGGTTTTCCTGTCTGTTTTGTGGTGTGTGTGTTTTGTATGTGGTGTTGTTTGTATGTGGTGTGTCTTTGCATGTGTGTGGTGTTTGTGTGTGTTTGTTTGTGTGTTGTGTGTGTTTGTTTGTGTGTATGTGTGTGTGTTTGTTTGTGCGTGGGTGTGTTAATACGTTTCGTCTCACAGTTCATCAGATAGACGTGTTTCTCTCTCAGAATACTCATACGGGGAACGCCATTCTTTTGGCTGGTCTATATATTAAAAGACTGTGGAATTCTCATAAGATTTCTCTAATTCTGGCCTCGCACCCATAACATTGAACATCCTTCCTAAATTTATTTACTCCGATATTAAAAAAACCTTTTCACTAGCTTTGACTTAGCAGAGTTGAAGTCAACCCTGTAACCATCTGGAGTTTTAACAAACTGCCCGGTGGAGTGTTTGTGTGTGTTCTGTCGGGTTCTGTTCGTGTGTGTGTTTCGTGGGTGCGTGGTTTCGTGTGTGTGTGTGTTTCGTGTGATTGTGTGTGTGTTCGTGTGTGTGTGTTCGTGTGGTGTGTGTGGTTCGTGTGATGTGTGTGTGATGTGGGTGTGGGGGTTGTTTTTTGTTCGCGTGTGATGTATGTGTGTGTTCGCGTGAGTGTGTATGTGTGCGCATTTTTTTTTCTGTGTTGTGTGTTTATCGTTTGGTTTGGGTTTGTGTATGTTTTTTTGTGTCTTGTGGTTTGTGTGTGTTTTTTTTGTGTTATATGTTTTGTGTTTGTGTTTGTGTTTTGTGTTTGTTTTATGTTGTGTTGTGTGTTGTTTAGTTGTGTGTGTTTTTGTGGTGTGCGTGTTTGTGTGTGTGCTTGTTTTGTGTGTGTTTGTTCGTGTGTGTCTATGTGTGGTGTGTTTTCGTGTGTGTTTGTGTTTGTGTTCCGTGTGTGTGTGTGTTTCCGTGTGTTTGTGTTCGTGTGTGTATTCGTGTGTGTGTGTATTCGTGTTGTTGTTGTGTGTATTCGTGGTGTGTGTCGCTGTTCGTGTGTGTGGGTGTGATCGGTGTGCGTGTGTTCGTGTGTGTGTAGTGTGTTTCGCGTGTGTGTATATGTTGTGTGCGCATGTTTTTTCTTGTGTTTATGCGTTGTGTTTGGGTGTGTGTATGTTTGTGTGTCTGTGTGTGTGTTTTTTGTTTTGTAATGTTTCGTGTTTGTTTATGTGTGTGATTTGTGGTTTTTTGTTTATGTTTGTGTGTTGTGTGTGTGTGCTTGAGTGTAGATTTGTGTGTGTGTGTGTTTGCTTGTGTGTGTTGTTTTATGTGTGTTTGTGTATTTGTTCTGTTTTTTGTGTGTATATGTATTATTTGTTTGTGTTGTGTCTGCACATGGTGGTTCTGCATGGTGCGCATATCTGTGTGTTTGTGTGTGTGGTTTGTTTGTGTGCGTTTTTTTTCTTTGGGTGATGGGGGGGAGGGGTGTGTGTGTGGTTTGTTTGTGTGTGTATGTTTTGTGGTATGTGTGTCTTGTTTTCTTGTTCTGGTGTGTGTTGTTATCTGTTCGTCTTGTTTATGTTTTGTGTGTGTGGTTTATGGTTTGGGGGTGAAATCCCCGAACATAGTTAACTTTTACGTTCATTTACCATATTCTAATGAATTACATTCCATATATCTATGATCCAAATGGAAACCCAGATTTCCGTCATCCAATAAAATGATTAATTACCCTTACCATGTGTGGATCCTCGAAGCGACTATACGATACACAAGAACCCCTTCTATTTGCCCCACCTTTGCGAATTTTACGGATTGCCACTCACAGCCTTGCTGCCTTGAGCATGACCGGCAAAACTGAACACCTGAACACCTGAAGACCTTCTCGTGTCCCGCATTACATTCGCATAACTATTTGTCACATAATATCTTTACTAATATATCCCATTTAGCGATCTTTTAAATACGAAATGTCATTTTCCTTTACATATATGTATTATTAGATATATATATATATTATATATAATCTATATGCATATATATATATATATATGGTTGTGTGTGTCTTGTGTTGTGAGTGTTTGTGTTTGTGTGTACGTGTGGTCTGCTTGTTGTGTTTCGTGTTTGTGTGGGTGTTCGTGTGTTGTGTGTTCGTGTGTGTGTGGTTCTTGTGTGTGTGTTGTTCGTTGTGTGTGTGTTCTTGTGTGTGTGTTGTTCTTGTGTGGTTGTTCGTGTGTGGCGTGTGTGTTCGTGGTGTGTGTGTGTGTTAACGTTTGTGTATGTGTGTACGTTTTTTTCTGTGTTGTTTATGCGTTTGTGTGTTTGAGTGTGTGTGTTGTGTGTGTTTGAGTGTGTGTGTTTGTGTGTGTTGTTGTTTGTGTGTGTTTTGGGTGTGTGTGTTTGTTGTTTGGTGTGTGTGTTTGGTGTGTATATGTGTCAGAGTATATGTGTGTGTATTTGTTTTGTGTTTGTTTGTTTTTGTGTGTATTCCATTTTTTGTGTGTATATGTATATTGGTTTGTGTGTGTGTGCCGGTGGTTCTGCCTATGCGCATATCTGTGATGTGTGTGGGTTTTAAGGTGACATTATCGTATTTAAATGATCGATAATGGCAGATATGTGTGACAATAAGCATGCGCAACTTGTAATTTTCGGACCCCCAGAAGAAGGTGTCCAGGGTTTTTTCACTGTTCATTTTGTGCATTGTCAAGAAAGGGCTCGTGACGTGGCCATCCGTTGCTTGTGACGTGGCCAAGGTGGGGCCCTGGTAGAGATTCACTGTCTGTTTAGTCGACTTTCGGCATACACACATGTAGGGTTGATTAATTAGGTTTACGTGGGATTGAGGAGAAGTCCTGGTTTCTTTAGGATTCGTGTGTGTGTATATATTTAATGTTTAAACTTAGATCGGTAATGACGTAAAGTTTATTATTTCGGGATTTATCTCTGAAAGCATACCAAACCCACCACACAAAAAAAAACACACGACAAACACACACAAAACACACAACACAAATACACACACAAACACCCACACACCAATAACCACCCCACCAAAAAATCAAACACACAAAGACACCTCCAAAACACATACCCACACCCCCACATACACAAAACACACACACAAACATAAACCACAAACACCACACCCAAACAATCAAATCACACGCAATACACATAAAACAAAACAACACAAAACACCACACAAACACCCGCACACAAAACCACAGCCACAAACACACAGACAAAAACATTACAGACACAACACAAGAACACAACCCACAGACACAACACACACACACGCACACACACACACAAACTCACAAACACACAAAACAACACACACAAACACACAACACCACACTTACGCACACAAACACAAAAACAAACCGGTACACACACAAACACACACACTAACATCATCCCATAAATAGACACACAAACATACACACATACACAAGGATAATTTTGATAATTCAAGTTGGAACTTTTATGGGAATTTACTTTACAATCTGTAGACCAAGGCATTCATCCATTTCCCCGAATCCTCTTCACTAACACATATGGACTGACTGGAAAGGATCAAGAGCATTATTACCACATCATTTACTTCATCTGAATGCATTGTTTGCTACTTCTACAGAGCGAAGTATGACTGATTTATCTGGATAGACTGATGTCGGCATTTTGATCAGCAATTTGGCGCAGTCATCTAATTTATCTTCACTTTCTATAATATACTGTACGTAAATGCTGGTCCTCTTTTACATTGGGATGTTTTTCCACAAATCTTTCAGGATGACGTGCCCCATCACAGTATCACCATAATGCATTTTCAAAAGGAAACGGCTGTTGGTCGCTCGGAATTTCCCTCATGCGAAGGTCCCGCTAACCCATCCATAATAATTACATCGAATGAAACATTTCACTAAGGGAAATTCTGTATGCCCAAGATCATAGACTCATAGTCCACTACATGATGTCCGGTCAACGTCTGGAGTAAAGTGTCAGAAGCAATAACAGAACATCCGTGAATCTCGAGCATTTGTCGAAACCAAAACCATTGATGGTGCCACAAGTTAAGAATTTACCAGGCAATTATCATCAAATGAAAAATTGATGCTAGAACTAGATTGTCGTTTGAAAGCAAAAGGGTTGCTAGGTCAACGTGGTCTCTGGCCCGACTTACCAAACCATGACATGTTTACGTTTAGATCTTCGGGGCGTTTCTCCCTCAGCTTCCTCTGGATCCATTGTTTGGTCCTGACCATCCTCTTACTCTGTTGAGGAGACCGGTGTTCCATTTTCGGGTAGAAAGCACTGTTCAGGCGTTACCAAACACAATACTTCCAGAACGCAGCCTGCACAGGCGTTACCAATATTATACACACCTTAGAGAACTCAGCCTGCTACAGGCGTTACCAATATGTATTACAACATTAGAGAACACAGCCTGCTTCAGTCGTTACCAATATGTGTTACATACGTTAGAAACGCAGCCTTCTATAGGCGTTAACAATACACATAATACATTCTAGAGAACGCAGCCTGATACAGACGTTACCAGTATGAATAAAACACCCTAGAAAAGGCAGCCTGCTACGGGCTTACATATATAGGATATTTTCTTTATGTTCAAACTGTTTGGACTGAGGAAAAATAACGGGGAAATTCGGCCTAGAGACCATCGCTTCTACTTGTTCATTCTTTAGCCGCAAATTATTTATTCTAACTGGAAGTTTCTCAACTTACCCTGTCATTCGTCCCTGTTGTCATGTCCACAAACTGAGCCAATTACAAGAGGGTCCCCCAAAAGGGCGGCATAACACTTGCTGGGGAAGGACCGGTTTGAACTAGATTCCTGGCTTGCAGATGGTTGTGAATTGTGTGTATTCCTCCTTGTTCTAGGCATAAGAACTGATAGGCAGATCTAAAAACTACAAAAGAAACTATAAAGTAGGGTCACAGGTAAGCAAAAGTTGAGAAAAAAATTGCCCAATAAATATTTGAAAAGTTCAATGAGACAATAAAACATTTGATAAAGTTAAAATAAGACAGTAAAACATCGCAAGTAAAATTGAAGTAAAAGGTGCACACTAAAAGATTATACAGAGAAAGCCAAAGAAAACACAGAACACAGTAAAATGATATAAATGAAAACCTACTAAAATCAAACAGTAAAAAGTTAGCAAATGACACTAGAATGAATAATACAAAACATAGTAAAATGAAGGTAAAAGAACTCAAAAAAAAAAAAAAAAAAAAAATTTTTCTTAGTAAAAAGATGCTGAGAATTCAGAAAAAATTGACAGTAAAGGACTACAAATTAAAAACACAGGAAAATACAAAGCAGTAAAAGGAGCAAAATAAATAGAATACTAAAATCAAACAAACTAAGCAAACACGTAACACTGAGAACACAAAGTAGTAAAATCAAACCAGAAAAAAAAATCACAGACCAAAAAGATGTGGAGGCTATACATATCACACATACAGGACGGAGTTAAACCATTAAAACATTAAAGGAAAGGCAACAGAAAACGGGGTGAAGGCCGGTGCAAAGAAAACGAGCTTAATAAACAAACAAGACTTACCCTCTTACTAATGAACTGATAAAGCCAACCGGCTTTCTACAATCACCCCCCGACTGTCCCACCATAAAATATATGGTTGTAGCGATTTGCAACGCCCCTGGCTAGTGGTAGCGGGCTGCCAGGGTGTAAGGCTGCAGTACTGCCAACCTTATTCTTTAAAGGGTCGTTTGGGTGATTGCGTCCCCGAGTCTGACTCTTCATGTTCTAATATTTTAAAACCTTAAAACAGATACTGGGTAAGATTAAAAAAAAAAAAAAAAAAAAAAAAAACATGGATAAAACAATGAAATAAGCAAGACAGCAGAGAATCATGAACAAATAAAACTGACTGAGGGTGGGGGCAAACAAGAGAATTCTGATCAGTTATACATTAATTTAGGCACCAGATTATCTTAATTCAGTTTGTATGTATAGCATGTGCACTTGGCCACGTACTTACAAATATCCAGGCGAAAAAAATCAGCATCCAAAATCATACACCCACTCCTCAGTCACACGGCAAAACAGACCCCGCGGAAGGTTGTTAAGCCTCTCAAGATAAGAGAAAAAGAGAGTCCCCAGTACAATGTGCGGTCCCTTTTAAAGGTAGAGGGCGCGCACGGTCTCGAGTTATATTAAAGCTTCCCCGAAAACAATTCAATAAGGATAGTAAAAATAATTAGAAGATAAAACGATAACCAAAAAATTACGAAGTGATACAGCAAATAAAAGTACAAGGATAAAAGAAGATAAAGCAGTAACATACCAAACGCTGAAGAAAACGTAAAACTGGAAAAAAAACGGGGTAATTTAAGAAAAAAATTTAAAATGAGATCGAGATAAAAGATTAAAAAAATCAACACATGCACACACATCACACAAGCTAAAAGGCAAACTTGAACATAAAAAGCAAACTGAACATAAAGTAAACTACAATCACTGGATTGTCATACTCTCTTTAAAGTATATTCAGGTGGCGAGAGGCACCCGCATTCACGGATCCCGATGAAGTGTACGGGCTCCGTCACCGGCAACAGAGAGGGATGCAGCGGTTTGTTTCACTACATGTTCCCTCCCTCCTGCCCTTTCGATCTTCTCCTCCCCAAATCGTCAACGTTGGGTCGAAGGCTTCTAACTCTCTCCGGCGGCCCCCTCACGCTCGGTTTCCGGCCCCATTCACTCCAGAAACGTATCGGCAGCACCAGGCTGTAACAGGGGAAACCACAGAGACCACGAGAGGAGCGATCGGAGGCCGACCACCACGACAGAGGGCAACGGGCGCCACTAGGTTCCGAGAAGAGGACGAGCGAGACACGACACCTGCCCTCTAATACCGACCATAACTGGCGGCGGGACTAAGCATACGGCAACACCCTGCGAAAAGAGCTCAATTAGTACATAGACTTAGCTGTGAACACAATATGCATACAAATGAAAAGTATCCAGTGCAATAAATAAAATCTAAAACCAAATACAACCTAAATTAAAAGAACCCAAATAAAACAAAACCAAAAAGGGAATAAATGCAAAAAAAAAAATAAATAAAAAAAAAAAAAAAATAAAAAAAGGGCCAAAACAACGCCATAAGACAAACAATATAAAAAAATAAACGAAAATACAAATAAAAATACATTACAGTAAGAAAATATGATGAGAAAGGATAGATCAAGGTAATAGTTTTTAAATATATATATATAAATATAAAAACCCAAACAAAACAGAACTATAAGATACAGAAATATTGTGCAGTTCAAAACTCAAAAGCAACAAAAGAGGAAGCAGTTCCTGCCCTTTTCGAGGACTCCTGTAAGATTATAGCTTGTTAGGTACACGGCAGCCAGAGAGTAACAGCACTTCAGCAAGATCGTCAGGAACGTTCTGGATCAACGTAGCCTCACCATCCCCCCCTAGACTGTGGAAAATGCAGCTCATCACTAAAGTCGAAGGGACGTAAAATGATTGAGATCGAGCTTGCTTGCCTTCGTGAAGGAGTAAGATCCCCAATGATCCTTGTCCAGGACCCAGTGACTTCATAATCCTTGCAGGGCCAAACCACTTTTCCCTCTCAACCATGCCCCTTAGCCTGTGGATGGAAAATCGTTGTATAACTGCTCTTATGCTTAGCAACTCCAGACTTTAGAAAAAAGGACTTCTTGAAATTCTGTGCCATTTGCATTTTTGTAGTAACTTGGGTGGGCCAAAAAAGGTCATAAAATGGCGAAGAAATCTCAGTATGGATAGGCACATACCTTTCCTTCAGTAGTTTTTTATCAAGGGTCAAGGAGAATCAGCGGAAAGTGTTGCTGAAAGCAAGAGCTGCAAACCCTTTTTGTCGTTGACAAGCTTGGGAGCTGGGTTAATCTTGACGGTTCGAATGTTTGCAAAATTAAAACATGTCACATAACTTACAGTGAGTGCGTTAAGTCCCTTGGAGCCTGCCCTGGGCTACAATAATGAGCGAGTCGAAGTGCCGCACTACGGAGGGCCTTTGGTTTCCACTACTGATGAAGGACCCCATTCTGAAAAGCACACATGGTAAAGTACATCACCTTTTTTTTCAAACTCATCTAGGCAAAGCGGTAAACGACGCTTGGCAAGTTTTTCCTCTTCTAAGAGATAATTCCTTCCAAAGAGGATCTTCTAACTGCTGAAGTCTGAGTGTTTGAGGTTCAATATCTTGAAGCCAGATGGCTGCAATGGCTCTTACTAGGGTCAAATTGCTCTAACTCCCTCGACAAACTGCCAATGCTTCGCATCAATTGCTGGGTACCTTAGCTCAGCATCCTCATTGAATACTGGGGTGATGGAGGCATTATTATTTGGTACGGATTTTCGCCCATTTCAAGTTCATGAGTGAGTCGTACCTTGCATTTTTGTAACGCTCTCTTTTACCTCTTTTTTCCCTGTAGATATTTTGTCGTTTGCTCACATGATGGGACAGAGCATCCCCTGAGAGCCCTTGGGTATCTGTCTGCCTCACCGGTGTCTCAAATCTGCCATCACAAAGAAAAAAAATTATATTTTAAATAATTTAAAAATAATATTTAATATAACACGGAATCACACTTTAAAACAAATCTCATCTCCAGGCCCCAAGGACAATCAGGGGAGGCAGGCCGTGCCTGGCCTGTTCCTAGCCTGTCCTGGCTGTGGCCTGGCCTGTCCGCCTGTGCCTGGTTTGAGCCTGGCTTGAGCCTAGTTTTGTCCCAAAGGCTTCCGCGAAATATACGGTGAATATGGTTTGGCAAACCCAGAGACTACCAACCGTACTCACTGCGGCCTTGTGAATAATTAGGTTCTCGTCTCGGGCTAAATCGAAACCTAATTCACCCTCGTCTATTTACTACACTCCAAAAATATATACACAACATTCCAACACAAATTTATTGTACTTCCCTTTTTTTCCCACTTTCACAGATTTATAGTTTGCTTCATTTCCAGTTCCACTTTCCCTGCTTTCAGAGATAAATCCCGAAAATAATTAACTTTTACGTTCATTTACCTAAGTAAATATTAAATTCTATAACACAAAAGACCCCCGACTTCTTCAATCCCAATAACCTAATTAATCAACCCTTACCATGTTGGATGGTCGAGGAGACCTAAAACGAGACAATGAACCCATACTTAGTGGGCCCCACCTTCGCCATGTCACGGATAGCCACGTCAGGAGCCTTCTTCCTTGCCAATGAACAAAAAATGAACACCTGAACACCTAAGACCTACTGTCCGAATTACAAATTTCATGCTTGTTTGTCCACACAATCTATGCTAATATCTCCCATTAGCGATATTTTAATACGAAAATGTCATTCCTTCACAATATATGTGTTTCTTAGTATGTTTGTTTCTTTGAGTGTGTGTGTGTGTTGTTTGTTTGTTTATGTGTGTATGTGTTTGTGTTTCCTGTCCGAGGTGTTTTGTGTGTTCGTGTGGTGTGTTGTTTTTGGTTTTTGTGTGTGTGTGTTGGGGTGTGTTGTGTGTTGCATATATATATTTTTTTTATTTGTGTGTTTATGCGTTAGTGTTTGTGTGGTGTGTTTGTATGTGGTGGTGTTTGTATGGGGTGTGTGTTTGTAGTGGTGTGTTTTGTATTGTGTGTTTTTTTTTGTGGTGTGTTTGTTATGTAGTGGAGTGTACCTGGATTTTTTTTTAACTTCCCTCTCTTTTACCTCTTTTTTGCTGTAGATATTTCCCGGTTTGCTCACTGATGGATTTTGCCGTTTGCTCCCACGATGGACAGGGGCATCACCTAAGAGTCCTTGGGCCTTTGTCTGCTCCCCAGTGTTCCAAATCTGCCATCAAAAAAAAAAAAAAAAAAAAAAAAATAATAATTATAATTATTATTATTATTACTACACTCCAAAATATATCAAACATTCCACACACAAATTTATTGTCTTCCCTTTTTTTTTACCCCCACTTTCACAGATTTATAGTTTGCTTCATTTAGTTCCATATTCCCTGCCTTTCAGGGAAAAATTTCCCGAAAATTAATTAATTTACTTTCATTTACCTGATTCTAAGAAAATTTAAAATTTAAAATTTATACCAAAAGACACCTGACTTCTCCGTCAATCCCAATAAATAAATAATCAACCCTTACCATGTGTGGATGGTCCTAGAGCGACTTAAAACGAGACATTACCCATACTAGTGGCCCCCCCTTTCGCCATGTCACGGATGGCTACGTCACGAGCCTTCTTCCTGCCAATAAACGAAACTGAAACACCTGAACACCTAAGACCTTCTACTGTCCGAATTACAAGTCGCAGGGCTTGTTGTCACCAATATCTTGCTAATATCTGCCATTAGCGATCTTTTAAATACGATAATGCATTCCTTACAATATTGTGTGTGTTTGTCAGTATGTTTTGTGTGTTTGTGGGGTGTTGTGTTCGCGTGTGTGTATGTGGTTCGTATTTTTTTATTTTATTGTGTGTTTAGCGTTTGTGTTTGTGTGTGTGTTATGGGTTTTGCGTTTGTGTGTGTTTATGCGTTTGTGTTTCTTGTGTGTATGTTTGTGTGTCAGTGTGTTTTTTTTGTGTGTTTTCCTGTTTGTTTGTGTGTGTGTTTGTATGTGGTTTGTTTTTGTATGTGGTGTGTGCTTTAGGGGGTTTGGGGGTGTTTGTATGTGGGGGGTTTGATGGGGTTTTGGGGTTTGCATGTGGTGGGTGTTGGTGTGGTTTGTTTGGTGTGTTGTGGTTTGTTTGTGCGTTTTGGTAAAACGTTCGTCTCCAGCTTCATCAGGAGTAGACGTGGTTCTCTCTCAGAAAACAGCCAATATTTTGGGGAAACGCAATACTTTAGCTGGTCAATATCATAAAAGAATGTGAATTCTCATAAGATTTCTCTATTTTTAACTGGCCTCCACCCATAAATTGAACATCCTTCCTAAATATTTACATACTTTTTAAAAACCATTTCACTAGCTTTGACTTTAGCAGAGTGGAAGTCACCCTGTAACCATCTGGATTTTTAAACCCAAAACGCCCGAGTGTGTGTGTTCGTGTGTGTGTGTGTTGTGTTTCGTGTGCGTTGTGTTTTTCGTGTGTGCGTGTGTGTTTCGTGTGTGTGTGTTTCGTGTGAGTGTTGTGTGTTTGTGTGTGTGTGTTTTGGGGGTGTGTGTGTTCGGTGTGAGTGTTGTGTGGTGTTAGCGTGTGTGTAGGGTTTTGGCTTTTTGTTTCTGTTGTGTTTTGTTTAGCGTTTGTGTTTGTGTGTGTATGGTTTGTTGTTTTTTTGTGTTTTGTTTTTTGTTTTGTGTTGTGTTTTTTGTGTTTGTTTTGTGTGTTGTTTTGTGTGTTTAAATGTTTTTGTGGTGTTTGAGTGTGTGTTTGTGTGTATGTGTGTCTGCTTGTGTGTGTGTGTGTTGTGTGTGTATGTGTGTGTGTCGGGTGTGTTGTGGGTGTGTGTGGTTCGTGTGTGTGTGGTTCGGGTGTGTGTGTGTGTTCGTGTGTGTGTATTTGTGTGTGTGTATTCGTGTGTGTGTGTTTGTATTCGTGTGTGTGTCTGTTTCGTGTGTGTGTGTGTGATCATGTGTGCGTGTTTTCGTGTGTGTGTGTTTTTGTGTTTGTATTTTTCTGTGTTTGTTTTGTGTGGGGTTTTTGTGTGTTTGTTTTGTGTGTGTGTTTGTGTGTGTGTGTGCTTGATGTGTTGTGTGTGTGTTTGTGTGTTGTGTGTGTGTTGTGTTGTGTGTGTTTTTATGTGTGTTTGTGTGTTTGTTTTTGGGTTTGTGTGTATATGTATATTTGTTTGTGTGTTTTCGCCATGTGGTTCTGCATGTGGCATATGGTGTGTTTTGGTGTTTGTGTGTGTGCGTTTTTTTTCTTTGTGTGATTGTGTTGTGTGTTTGTTTGTGTGGTTATGTTGTGTGTGTATGTGTGTGTTTGTTATCTGTTCGTGGTGTGTTTGTTTATCTGTTCGTCTGGGGTTATGTTTGTGTGTGTGTGTTTATGGTTTGGGGGGTAAATCCCAAAAAATAGTTAACTTTACGTTCATTTACATGATTCTAAATAAATATTAAATTCCATATATACATATGAATCCAAAAGGAAACCCAGAATATTCCGTCAATCCCAATAAGTGATTAATTAACCCTTACCATGTGTGGATGCTCGAGAGCGCTATACGAGACAAAGAACCCCTTCTTAGTGGCCCCACCTGGGGCCCTTTTACGGATGGCCACGTCACGAGCCTTCTTCCTTGCCAATGACGAAACTGAACACCTGAACACCTAAGACCTTTTCCTGTCCGCATTACAAAGTCGCATACTTTTTGTCACATAATATCTTACTAATATATCCCAAATTTGCGATCTTTTAAATACGAAAATGTCATTCCTTTACAATATATGTATTATTATGATATATATATATTTTGTGTTTGTTGAGTGTTGGTTTTTGTGTATGTTGTTTGTGTGTTGTGTTGTGTTGTTGTGTGTTGGGTTGTGTGTTTGGTTGTGTTGTGTGTGTTGTGTGTGTGTGCTTTGGGGGTGTGTGTGTGTTCGTGTGTGTGTGGTGTATTCGTGTGTGTGTGTGTGTGTGTGTGTGTGTGTGTGTGGTTTGGGGTTGTGTGTGTGTTTGGGGTGTGTGTGTTTTTGTGTTGTGTGTTTGTGTGTGTGTTTGGTTGTGTGTGTGGTGTGTGTGTGTGTGTTTTGTTGTGCCCCCTGGCTTTTCGGATTAAGTAGGGTTTTTGTGCGCTTAACCCTTGTTTTCTGTTGAATTCGTCGTGGTTTTTGTCGTTTCTTGTTTATTGGTTTTATTAGGTGTTTTTGTTGGTGTTTTGTGTAATTTTTTGTTTTTTGTTTTTATTATAATTTTATGTGTTGTGTTTTGTGTGTTTTGTGTGTTGTGTGTTTTGTGTGTTTTTGTGTTTGTGTGTGTTGTTTTTGTTTGTGTGTATGTGTTTTTGTGTTGTGTGTTTCCTTTTGTTGTCATTCTGGTGCGATATTGTGTGTTTTGTTGTGTGTTTGTGTGTTTTTTTGTGTGTGCGTTTTTTGTGGGTTTTGTGTGGTGGGGTTGTTTGTGTGTGTGTTTGTGTGGTTTTGTGTTGTGTGTGTTTGTTTTTGTGTGTGTCTTTTTGTTTGTGTGTTTGTTTAGTTTGGGTTTTCCCGTTGCGTGTGTTTTTCCGTTGTTTTTTTTCTTCCTTGTCGGGGCCCGGTTTCTTGGTTTTTCTAAGTTTTATTTCCCCAATTGGTGTTGAGGTTAACGGGGTTTTATTTTGTGGATTTTCCTTTTTTTGGTGGCCTTAGGCCCCTTTTTTTGGGTTTTCGTTTGGGTTTTAGGGGAAAATTTTTTTGTGGTTGGGGTGTTTTTTGGGTTTTTTTTTGTTATTTTAGGAATTAAATGTTGTATTTGTTTAATGTGTTTTTTTTTTTATATTATTTTTATATTAATTTTTTTGTGTGTGTGTGTGTGGTTGATTTTGGTTTGTGTTTGGTGTGTGTTTTTTAGGTTTTATTTGTTTAAGTCGTTTTTGGTATTGTGTGCTTGTGGATTTTTTCGGGGAGTCCCGGGGTTGTGTCAGTTGTTATTTGTTTTGAGGGGCTCGTGCGTGGATCCCTTTGGGGGTGGGGGGGTGGGTGAGTTCGTGTTTGTTGTCCCCTATCCAATTTGGTGTTTTCGGTTTGGTTTGGGAGTTGGGTTCCTTTTGGGTTCGGGGTTTTTGTGTGTTGATTTGTGTTTCGGTGTGTTTTGGGTTTTCTGTGAAATAAAAACCCCCCCAAAAAAACCCCCCACCCGGGCCCAAACACATAAAACCCCCACTTAAAGGTAAAATTCAAAACTCACCCGGTAAAAAAAACCCAAAAACACGTAAAAATTTTTAATTTAAAAACCGTTACCCCGAAAAAAGGGGGGGGTTTTTTTTTTTTGAAAAATGGGCCCCTAAAATTTTCCCCCAAAAAATACAAAAACTTTTTTCCCCCCTTTTAAAAAAAAATGTTCCACAAAACCCCCAAACCTAAAGGGTTTTGTTAAAAAAAAATACAAATTAATTTCAAAAGAAGTAACCAAAAACATAATATGAATTTAATTGGGACATCGGAATTGCCCTTGTACCGGTGTTTCTTTCTTTCCAAAAGACCTTACGATTAACAAGTCCCTTATTTCAACATGTTTTTAATGCATTTTATTCCAACGAAGGCGTTCGGAATTCACGGCTTTTGATTCAATTTGGAAATAGCTTTTACTCCTCCTAAATTTATGTAATGTGGCCCTTTCATTGGGTTTTCCCATCTTAGAATCAGTGCTCCGTTCACCCTAGCATTCAAAAGGAGAAAGGTTTGGTGCCGAATTTCCTATTTCGAAAATGTTTACTAATCAGGTAAAGTAATTATTTCGGGGGGTTTCTGGGAAAACAGAACAAAAAAAAAAAAAACCCAAACCACAACACACAAAACACAAAACAACCAATAAAAACACAAACAATAAAGGAAAAACTTTCCAAAAACCCCCCAAAAAAAAAAACAAAACACAAAAAACAAACACAAACACACAAACACACAAACTCACAAATACACAAAAACACGCACATATACAAACACACACACAAACTCACAAACACACATACAAACAGAAAAACACACACACACACAAAAACACACCCCTAAACACACACACAAAAACAGACACACAACAGAACGCAAAACACACACACAAACAAGATAAATTTTGATAATTCAAGTTGGTACTTTTATCGGAATTTACTTTCCCATCTGTAGCCAGGGCATTTCATCCATTCCACCCGAATCCTCTTCCACTAAGCACATATGGACTGACTGGAAAGGATCAAGAGCATTATTTACAACATCAGTTACTTCATCTAATGCATGTGTTCTACTTCTACAGATCGAAGTATGACCGATATCTGGATAACTGAGTCGGCATTTTGATCAGCAATTTTGGCGCAGTCAGCTAATTTATCTTTCACTTCTATAATATACTGATACGTAGAATGCTGGTCCTCATTTACACTTGGGTTTTCCCAAAATCTTTCAGGAATGACAGTGGCCCCCTCACAGTATCACCATAAAGCAGTTCAAAAGGAGAAAGGCTGTATGGTCGCTCGGAATTTCCCTCAATGCGAAAAGAGTCGCTTTAACCCATCCAAAATAATACGGACATCGAATGAAACATTTAACTAGAGGGAAAGTGTCTGTATGCCCAAGATAATAAGAAAACTCTAGTCCACTGACATGATGTCAGGTCAACAGTCTGGAGTAAGTGTTCAGCAGCAATAACAAGAACAGCCGGAATCTCGGAGCTTTGTCGAGACCCAAGAACCATTGATGGTGCCACATGTTAAGAATTTACCAGGCGAGTTGTCATCAAATGAAAAATTGAGGGTAGAACTAGATTGTCGTTTGAAAGCAAAAGGGTTTAAGGGCAACGTGGTCTTGATGTGCCCGACTTCACCACAACCATGACATGTTTACTTTAGGTCTTGGAGCTTTCTCCTCAGATTCTTCTGGAACCAACCGTTTGGTCTGAACCATCCTCTTACCTCTGTGGAGACCGGTGTTCGATTTCGGGTAAGATCCATGAGCAGGAGTCCAATTATCTGCAAAACTCACAGCTTCATCAAGAGTAGACGTGGTTCTCTCTCAGAAACATGCCAATCTCTGGGGAAACGCAATACTTTAGCTGGTCTAATATAATAAAAAAAATGTGAATTCTCATAAGATTTCTCTATGTTACTGGCCTTCCATCCATAAAATTGAACATCCTTATTTACAAGCTATTTAAAACTATTTCATTATCTTTGACTTTAGCAGAGGGAAGTCAACTCTGTAACCATCTGGACTATCAAGAAGACATTTTTTTCCATAGCTCATAACCTTTAGTTATCTCAGGCAATAAACTTGCATAAACATCTACTGCTTAAATAAATAAATCTACTGCTTTCCCTGTCAAAGGCTGCCTAACCTCACGGCATAGCTTCCCTTCTTTAAATTGAAAAGATCAGCCACTCTTTCAAACCTTATTACATGTAAAGAAATATCTTCACTTTCAAGACATACAGATAACCTAGGTCTCACAGAATCCTCATTGAATACTGGGGTGATGGAGGCATTATTACTGGTACGGATTTTCGTCATTTCAAGTTCATGAGTGAGTCGTACCTTGCATTTTGTAACTCGCTCTCTTTTACCTCTTTTTTTCCCTGTAGATATTTTGCCGTTTGCTCACATGATGGGACAGAGCATCACCTCAGGAGTATCTGTCTGCCTCAACAGTGTCTCAAAATCTGCCATCACTGAAAAAAAAAAAATAAATAATAATAATAATTATACTATAAATTAATTTAATACAACACGGAATCACACTTTGAACAAATCTCATCTCCAGGCCCCAAGGACGATCAGGGAGGCTGGCCTGTGCCTGGCCTGCTGGCCTGTGCCTAGCGTGCCTGGCTGTGCCCGGCTTGAGCCTGTTTTTGTGCCTGGCTTCCCCCGAAATATACCCGGGGAATATGGTTTGGCAAACCCAGAGACTACCAATTCCTACTTTTAATTTGGCCGCCCCTTCGCTAATGCCTTTGGGAAAGGTTTTAGGGCTTTTTTTTTCCCCCATTTTTTGGGTTTCATTTTTTGATTTTTGGTTTTTTTCCCCGTTACGGTTTTTTCGGTAAGTTTTATTTTTTCATTCCAAAAGGACCATGAAAATTTTAAATCCAAAATCTTTTTTATTTTCCCTTTTATGGTTTTTTTTTTTTTTGGGGGGTTACTGTGGGGTTTGTTTAAAGTGCTTTTAGGTGGTTTTTTAATTGAAACCCCCTTTCAGAAAAATAATTCAAACTAATATTTTGTTAAAAAAAAAAAAAAAAAAAAAAAAAAAAAAAAAAAAAAAAAAAAAAAAAAAAAAAAAAAAAAAAAAAAAAAAAAAAAAAAAAAAAAAAAAAAAAAAAAAAAAAAAAAAAAAAAAAAAAAAAAAAATTTTTTTTTTTTTTTTTTTTTTTTTTTTTTTTTTTTTTTTTTTTTTTTTTTTTTTTTTTTTTTTTTTTTTTTTTTTTTTTTTTTTTTTTTTTTTTTTTTTTTTTTTTTTTTTTTTTTTTTTTTTTTTTTTTTTTTTTTTTTTTTTTTTTTTTTTTTTTTTTTTTTTTTTTTTTTTTTTTTTTTTTTTTTTTTTTTTTTTTGGGGTTGTGGTGTGTCACATATTTAAAATTTTTCTGTTTGTTTATGCGTGTGTTTTCGTTGTGTTTTTGTGTTGGGTTTTTGGGGTGTGTTTTATGGGGTTGTTTGTAGTGGTTGTGTTTGATGTTGTGTGTGTTTTAGTGGTTGTGTTGTAGTGGTGTGTTTGTATGTGTGTGTGTTTGATGTGCTGGTTGATGTTGTATTGGGGTTTTTTTGTTAAACCTATTTCTTTACTTTTTTGCTGTAGATATTTAGCGTTTGGCTATATGGATTTTTTCCGTTTGCTCCACGATGGGAAAGCATCACCTAAAGTCTTTGGCTTTCGCCTATCAGGCTCCAATCTGCATCCAAAAAGAAAATAATTTATTATTATTAATGATATTATTTTTTACTACCACCCCAAAATTTATATTATACAAACATTCCACACAATTTATTGTACTTCCCTTTTTTTACCCCACTTTCCACAGATTTTGGTTTGTTTCATTCCGGGTACCAATTCCTGCCTTCAAGGTAAATCTCCCAAAAAATAAATTAAAAAAATTTTACTTCATTTATATTCTAATAAATATTAAAAATTATCCACAAAAGACCACCTGATTTCCTCCATCCCATTCATAAATTTAATCAACCTTACCTTTTGGTGGTCAAGGCAAAATTAAAAAGGGAAACCAAGAACCCAATACTATGCCCACCTTTGCAAAAATACCGGTTGCTCGTCACGAGGGCCTTCTTTCCATGCAATAAACGAAACTAAACACCTGAACACTAAGACTTCTACTGTCCAATTACAAGTCGCATCCCTTTTTTCCATTTGCAAATATTGCAATTGGACTTTTACACGTAATTAAATCCCTTACACTTATTGTGTGTGTTTGTCAAGTATGTTTGTATTGTTGCGTTTTTGTATGATTGTATTCCTTTTTTGTGTGTTTTCAGTTTTTTGTGTGTGTGTTTTTTGGTTTGTGTTTTTTGCTTTTGGGGTGTTTGTGTTTTGTTTTTTTTTTATTTTTTTTGTGTGTTTGTGTTGTGTTTGGGGGTGTGTTTTTTTGTGGTGTGTTTTGTTTATGTGGTGTGTGTTTGTATGTGGTGTGTTTGTATGTGGTGTGTTTTGTAGTGGTTGTTTTGCTTTGGGGCATGTGGTGGTGTTTGTGTGTGTGTTGTTTTTTTGTGTGTGTGTGTTTTGTGTGCGTGTGTGTAAATACGTTTCGTCTCCAGCTTCATCAGGAGTAGACGTGGTTCTCTCTCAGAAACTGCCAATATCGGGGAAACGCAATACTTTAGGCTGGTCTAATATCATAAAAGAATGTGAATTCTCATAAGATTTCTCTATGTTACTGGCCTCCACCCATAAATTGAACATCCTTCCTAAATTATTTACTTTACTTTTAAAACCATTTCACTAGCTTTGACTTAGCAGAGTGGAAGTAAAACCCTGTAACCATCTGGAGTTTTAAACAAAACTGTCCGGAGGTTGTGTTTTGGTTGTTGTTCGTGTGGTGTGTGTTTTCCTGTGTTCGTGTGGTGTGTGTTGGTATGGTTGTGTGGTGTGTGTTCGTGGTGTGTGTGTTTGTTGGTGATGGTTTGTGTTCGCGTGTGAGTGTTGTGTGTGTTGCGTGTGTGGTATGTGTGGTTTTTTTTTGTGTGTGTGGTTTTAGGGCGTTTTGTTTTGGTGTTGTGTATTTTGTGTGTCGTTGTTTGTGTGTTTTTTTTTGTTTTGTTAATGTTTTGGTTTGTGCTGTGTTTTGTGTTTGATGGTGTGTTTTCGTGTGTGTGTGTGTGTGTTCGCGTGTGTGTATATGTGTTGTGCGCATTTTTTTTGTGTGTTTATGCGTTTGTGTTTGGGTGTGTGTATGTTTGAGTGTGTTTGTGTGCGTGTTTGTGTGTGGGGGTGTTTTGTGTGTGTGTGTTTTATGTGTGTTGTGTGTGTGTTATTTGTTTGTGTGTATATGTATATTTGTTTGTGTGTGTCTGCACATGTGGTCTGCATGTGCGCATATCTGGGGGTGTGTGTGTTGTTTTTTTTCTTTTTTTTTTGTGTTGTTTGTGTGGTGTTGTTTGTGTTTGTGTGTGTTGTTTGTTCGTTGTGTGTGTTTGTTTATCTGTTCGTCTGTGTTTATTTTTGTGTGTGTTTTTAGGGTTTTGGGGGGGGATAAATCCCCGAAAAATTAACTTTACGTTCATTTACATGATTCAAAAATGAATATTAAATTCCATATATACATATGAATCCAAAGGAAACCCAGAATATTCCGTAAATCCCAATAAAGTGTTTAAATTAACCCTTCCCATGTGTGGATGCTCGAGAGCGACTATAACGAGACAAGAACCCCTTCTTAGTGGCCCACCTGGCCATTTTACGGAGGGCCACGTCACGAGACTTATTCCTTGCCAATCAACGAAACTGAACACCCGAACACCTAAGACCTTCTCCTGTCCGCATTACAAGTCGCATACATATTTGTTCACATAATATCTTACTAATATATCCCATTAGCGATCTTTAAATACGAAAATGTCATTCCTTTACAATATATGTTTTTAAAATATATTTTTATATATATTTTATATGTGTGGTGTTGTGTGTGTGTGTGTGTTTGTGTGTGTGTGTGTGTGTGGGTGGTTTGTGTGTTCGGTGTGTGTGTTTGTGTTTTTGTTTTGTGTGTTTGTGTGGGGTTTGTTTGTGTGTGTTGTGTGTGTGTTTGTGTTGGTTGTGTATTGTTTTTCGTGTGTGTGGTGTTTTTGTTGCGCTTTTTTTTGTATGTTTCCCCTGTTTGGTTATGTTTGCGTGTTTTTGGGGTTTTGTTTATGTGTGTGTGTTATTGTGTGTTGTTTGTGTGTGTTGTTGTTTTTTTTTTTTGTGTTTTTATGTGTTTGTTTTAATTGTGTTTGGGTTTTTAATTGGTGTATTTTTTGGTTTGTTTGTGTGTTTGGTATTTTGTGTTTTATTTTTTGTTTGGGTTCCCTTGTGTTTGTGCAATTTGGGTATTGTGTTGTGTTTTTGTGTGTCGTGTGTGTTTTTTGTGGGATGTGTTTTGTGTGTTTTTTTTTGGTTTGGTGTTGGGTTTTTTTGTTTGTGGTGTTTTTTTGTGTTGTGTTTGTTTTATGTTTTTTTTAGGGTTTCCCGAAATAATTAATGTTTCGTTATTACCCATTTAATTATTAAAATTATTTTGAATAAGGCCGGATTTCGGTCATGTTTTTTACCTTAATTTTATTGGATGTGGGTATAAAATGATTTTAGTGGATTTTATTTTACGGGTGGGGTCAGATTTTTCTTGTACGAATGGTGGTTGTTTGGGTTAAGTTGTGTTTTTTTGTTATTTGTTCTTTAGGTTTTTAAAAGTTGTTTCGTTTTTATGTTTATTTGTTATGTGTTGTTTGTTTTTGGTGTGTGTGGTTGTTGTGTGTTTGTGCTTGTTTGTCTTGTTGTGTTTGTTCGGGTTCGTGTGGTTGGTTTGTGTTTTGTGTTCGTGTGTGTGTGTGTGGTTTGTGTGTTTGTGTGGGGGTGGTTTGTGTGTGTGTGTGTTTGTTGTGTGTGTGTTTGGTTTGTGTGTGTGGTTGTTTGTGGTGTGTTTTTGTTTGTGTGGTGTTTTTGTTTGTGTGGTTTTTGTGTGTTGTGTGTTTTGGTGTCTTGTGTATATGTGAGAGATTTTGGGTTATTTGTTTGTGTTTTTTTTTGTGTGTTTTTCCATTGTTTGTGTTAGGGGTTTATGTTTGTTGTTGTGGAAGGGTCTTCTGATGGCATCTGTGTGTGTGTGTGTTTTAAAGGGAATGGGCATTATCGTATTAAGATTTGATTGGTCCATTGTTGCAAAAAATGCACTTGTTTCGGACGAGAGGTTCCAGGTTTTAGTGTGTTAGTTTGTTTATTGGGGGAAGAGGGCTCGTGACTGCTTTTGGATCGTGGTGTAGTGGCCCCAAATTCATAGAATTACTGTCTTATATCTTCAGAAACCCCATGTAAAGTATAATAGGTATTATGGGAATTTCTTTGGATTCGGGTGTTAAGAATAATTTAAACCAAAAAAAAGCAAAAGAAATTTTCGGGAAAACCAAAACCAAAACACAACACAACCCACCCCAAAACAAAACACACACACACAAACACCCCCCCAAAAACCACAAACAAAACCACACCCAAAAAAAACACAAAAAAAAACACAAAAAAAAAAAAACACCAAAACACACCACAAAAAACTACCCACCCCAAATACCCAAAACAACCCAAAACACACCCAACACCCACACAAAACAACATAAACGAAAACACACAAAAACAAACAATACACACACAAAAAAAACGCCACAAAACACACGACACAAAACACAGACACAAACACAGCAACAAAACACAACACGAAACACACACACAAACAAAACACACAAAAAAGAAACACAAAAACAAACCACAACAACACACAACTAACAACAAAAGAAAACCCAAAACAACACACACCAAAGAAAATTTTGATAATTCAAGTTGGTATTTATGGGGAATTACTTTACCATCCCGTAGCCCGGGGCATTTCATCCATTCCACCCGATCCTCTTCCACTAAGCAATTGACTGACTGGAAAGGATTTAAAGAGCATTATTTACAAAATCAGTTCTTATCTAAGCCATGTGTCATTCTACAGATCGAAGTATGACCCTATCTGGAAAAAAACTGATGTCGGCATTTTATAGCAATTTGCGGCCCCCCCAAGTCGTAATTTTATTTTTTTCACTTCATAATATAATGATACTAGAATGCTGCGTCCTCATTTACACTTGGGTTTTTACAAATCTTTCAGGAATGACAGGGCCCCCTCACAGTATCACCTAAGAGTTCAAAAGGAGGAAAAGGCTGTATGGTGCTCGGGAAATTTTCCTCAATGCGAAAAGGTGCTTTAACCATCAAATAATATGGACATCGAATGAAACATTTACTAGAGGGAAGTGTGTATTGGCCCCAAAATAATAAGAAACTCTGTCCCCTGCATGATGTCAGGGTTTAACAGTTTTGGAGTAAGTGTTCAGCAGCAATAACAAGAACAGCCGGAATTCTCGGAGCTTTGTCGAGACCAAGAACCATTGATGGTGCCACAAGTTAAGAATTTACCAGGCGAGTTGTCATCAAATGAAAAATTGATGGTAGAACTAGATTGTCGTTTGAAAGCAAAAGGGTTTCTAGGGCAACGTGGTCTGATGTGCCCGACTTCACCACAACCATGACATGTTACTTTAGATCTCGGGCTTTCTCCTCAGCTTCCTCTGGATCCAATTGTTTGGTCTGAACCATCCTCTTACCTCTGTGGAGACCGGTGTTCCATTTCGGGTAAGATCCATGAGCAGGAATCCAAGTATCTGCAAAACTCACAGCTTCATCAGCAGTAGACGTGGTTCTCTCTCAGAAACATGCCAATATCTGGGGAAACGCAATACTTTAGCTGGTCTAATATCATAAAAGAATGTGAATTCTCATAAGATTTCTCTGTGTTATTGGCCTCCACCCATAAAATTGAACATCCTTCCTAAATTATTAACAAACTATTTAATACTATTTCACTAGCTTTGATTTTAGCAGAGTGGAAGTCAACTCTGTAACCATCTGGAGTTTTAGCAAAACTATCAAGAAGACATTTTTCCATAGCTCATAACCTTTAGTTATCTCAGGCAATAAACTTGCATAAACATCTACTGCTTTCCCTGTCAAAAGGCTGCCTAACCTCACGGCATAGCTTCCCTTCTTTAAATTGAAAAGATCAGCCACTCTTTCAAACCTTATTACATATAAAGAAATATCTTCACTAACAAGACATACAGGTAAGCTAGGTCTCACAGAATCCTCATTGAATACTGGGGTGATGGAGGCATTATTACTGGTACGGATTTTAATTTCAAGTTCATGAGTGGGTCGTACCTTGGATTTTTGTAACGCTCTCTTTTACCTCTTTTTTTTTCCTGTAGATATTTTGCCGTTTGCTCACATGATGGGACAGAGCATCACCTGAGAGTCCTTGGGTATCTGTCTGCCTCACCAGTGTCTCAAAATCTGCCATCATTAAAGAAAAAAAAAATAATAATAATTACAATATAAATAATTTAATACAACACGGAATCACACTTTGAACAAATCTCATCTCCAGGCCCCAAGGACGATCAGGGGAGGCTGGCCTGTGCCTGGCCTGTGCCTGGCCTGTTCCTGGCCTGTGCCTGGCCTGTGCCTGGCTTGAGCCTGTCTTGTGCCTGGCTTCCGCGAAATATACGGTGAATATGGTTTGGCAAACCCAGAGACTACCAATCCTACTCACTGCGCCCCTTGTGAATAATTAGGTTCTTATCAATGGGCCTCGTTTCGTCTCGGGCTAAATCGAAACCTAATTCACCCTCGTCTATTTACTACACTCCAAAAATATATACACATTCCACACACAAATTTATTGTACTTCCCTTTATTTTACCCCCCTTCGCTTCATTTCCAGTTTCACTTTCCCTGCTTTCAGGGATAAATCCCCGAAAATAATTAACTTTTACGTTCATTTACCTGATTCTAAGTAAACATTAAATTCTATATACACAAAAGACACCCAGACTTCTCCATCAATCCCAATAACATAATTAATCAACCCTTACCATGTGTGGATGGTCGAGAGCGACTAAAACGAGACAAAGAACCCATACTTAGTGGCCCCACCTTCGCCATGTCACGGATGGCCACGTCACCAGCCTTCTTCCTTGCCAATAAACGAAACTGAAACACCTGACCTACTGTCCGAATTACAAGTCGCATGCTTGTTTGTCACACAATATCTTGCTAATATCTCCCATTAGCGATCTTTTAAATACGAAAATTTCATTCCTTTACAATATATGTTTGTCAGTATGTTTGTGTGTGTGTTTGTTTATTTGTTTGTGTGTGTACGTGTTTGTGTGTGTGTCTTCCTGTCCGAGTGTGTTTGTGTTCGTGTGTGTGTTCGTGTGGTGTGTTTATGTGTGTGTTTGCGTGTGTGTGTGCGTATTTTTTATGCGTTTGTGTTTGTGTGTGTGTATGTTTGTGTGTGTGTGTGTTTTTTGTGTTTTATGTTTGTATGTGGGTGTGTCTTGTATGTGGTGTGTGTTGCTATGTGGTGTGTGTTTGTATCTGGTGTGTTTGTATGTGGTGTGTGTTTGTATGTGGTGTGTGTTTGTATGTGGTCTGTGTTTGTATGTGGTCTGTGTTTGTATGTGGTGTGTATTTGTATGTGGTGTGTGCTTGTATGTGGTGTGTGCTTGTATGTGTGTTTGTGTGTTTATGTGTGTGTTTGTTGTGGTGTGCGTTTGTATTGGTGTTTGTTTGTATGTGGTGTGTGTTTGTTTGTGTGTGTTTGTGGGTGTATATGTGTGTTTGTTTTTGTTTGTGCGTTCGGTTTGTTTGTGGTGTGTAGATTGTTTGGTGCATGTGTTTGTGTGTGTGTGTTTGTGTGTGCTTGTTAGTGTGTGTGTCTGTGTGTTTGTCTGTGTGTGTGTTTGTGTGTGCGCATGACACAGGGCTGTGAAGCATGATCCTCCAGTGTGACAATTTCGTCTATGTTTTCCACAACACTAATACACATACCATTTTTCAGGCGAAGAGGTCGGGTTGAGTCATTAAGTTAAATAAGACAATAAAACATCGCAAGTATGATTGAAGTAAAAGGTGCACACTGAAAGATTATACAGAGAAAGCCAAAGAAACACAGAACACGGTAAAATAATATAAATGAAACCTACTAAAACCAAACCGTTAAAAGCTAGCAAATGACACTAAAATGAATAAAACAAAACATAGTAAAATGAAGGATAAAGATCTCAAAATTATTTTTTTTTGTGTGTGGGACAGTAAAAAGATGCTGGAAATTAAGTAAAATTGAAAAATACAAAGCAGTAAAAGGAGGAAAATAAATGGAATACTAAAATCAAACAAACTGATTAAAACACGAAAGTAACACTAAGAACACAAAATAGTAAAATTAAACCAGAAAAAAATCAGACCAAAAAGATGTGGAGGCTATACATATCACACATACAGAACGAAGTTAAAACATTAAAACATTAAAGGAAAGACAACAGAAACGGGGTGAAGGCAGGTGCAAAGAAAATGAGCTTAATAAACAAACAAGACTTACCCTCATTACTAATGAACTGATAAAGCCAACCGGTTTCTACAATCACTCCCACCGACTGTCCACCATATATATGGTTGTAGTGATTTGCAACGTCCATGGCTAGTGGTAGCGGGCGTGCCATGGTGTAGGGCTGCAGTACTGCCAACCTTATTCTTTAGGCTCGTTTGGGTGATTGTGTCCCCCAGTCTGACTCTTCATTTTCTAATATTTTAAAACCTGAAAACAGATACTGGGTAAGATTAAAAAAAAAAAAAAAAAAAAAGTCATGGATAAAACAATGAAATAAGCAAGGCAGCAGAGAATCATGAACAAATAAAACTGACTGAGAGAATTCTGATCATTTATACATTAATTTAGGCACCAGATTATCTTAATTCAGTTTGTATGTCTAAGCACTTGGCCACGTACTAAGAAATAACCAGGCGAAAATAAATCAGCATCCAAATCATACACCCACTCCTCAGTCACACGGCAAAAAAGACCCCCCGCAAGGAGGTGTTAAGCCTCTCAAGATAAGAGAAAAAGAGAGCCCCAGTACAATGTGCGGCCCCTTTTAAAGGTAGAGGGCGCGCACAGTCTCTATGAACGAGTTGTATTAAAGCTTCCCCGAAAACAATTAAATAAAGATAGTAAAAATAATTAGAAGATAAAACGATAACCAAAAAATTACGAAGTGATAAAGATGCTGGGAATTAAGTAAAATTGACAGTAAAGGACTACAGGAACACAGGAAAATACAAAGCAGTAAAAGGAGGAAAATAAATAGAATACTAACTTCAGAAAAAATAAAATGAGGACGAGATAAAAGATCAAAAGAATCAACACATGCACACATCACACAAGCTAAAAAAAGGCAAACTGAACATAAAAAGGCAAACTGAACATAAAGTAAACTACAATCACTGGATTGTCAATACTCTCTTTAAAGTATATAAAGGTGCGAGAGGCAGCCGCATTCACGGATCCCGAAGAAAGTGTACGGGCTCCGTCACGGCAACAGAGAGGGATGCAGCGGTTTGTTTCACTCCTGACTTCGATCTTCTCCTCTCCATCGTCAACGTTCGTCGAAGGCTTCTAACTCTCTCCGGCGGTCCCTCACGCTCGGTCCGGCCCATTCACTCCAGAACGTATCGGCAGGCACCAGACGAGAGGAGCGATCGGAGGCCGACCACCCACGACAGAGGGCAACGGGCGCCACTACAGGTCCCGAGAAGAGGGACGAGCGAGACACGACACCTGCCCTCTAATACCGACCATAACTGTGGCTGGACTAGAGCATAACGGCACCACCCTGCGAAAAGAGCTCAATTAGTACATAGACTTAGCTGTGAACACAATATGCATTCAAATGAAAAGATATCCAGTGCAATAAATATATCTAAAACCCAGAATACAACCTAAATTTAAAAGAAACCCAAGTAAACAAAACCAAGGAAGGATAAATGCAAAAAAATAAAAATAAAAAAAGAAATAAAAAAAGGGCCACACAAGGCCATAAGACAAACAATATTAAACAATAAACGAAAATACAAATAAAAATACATTACAGTAAGAAAATATGATGAGAAAGGATAAGATCAAGGTAATAGTTTTAAATAAAATATATATATATATTATTATACAACAAACAAAAACAGAACTATAAGATACAGAAATATTGTGCAGTTCAAAACTCAAAGCAACAAAGAGGAAGCAGGTCACTGCCCTTTCGAGACATCCTGTAAGATTATAGCTTGTTAGGTACACGGCAGCCAGAGAGTAACAGCACTTCAGCAAGATCGTCAGGAACGTCTGGATCAACTGTTGCCTCACCATCTCCCCTAGACTGTGGAAAATGCAGCTCATCACTGACGTCGAAGGGACGTAACTGATTGAGATCGAGCTTGCTTGCCTTCTGTGAAGGAGTAAGATCCCTAATGATCCTTGTCCAGGACCCAGTGACTTCATAATCCTTGCAGGGCCAAACCACTTTCCTTCTCAACCATGCCATTAGCCTGTGGATGGAAAATCGTTGTATAACTGCTCTTGATGCTTAGCAACTCGCAGACTTTAGAAAAGAGGACATTCTTGAATTCTGTGCCATTGTCATTTTTGTAGTAACTTGGGTGGGCCAAACAAGGTCATAAAATGGCGAAGAAAATCTCAGTATGGATAGCACATACCTATTTCCTTCAGTAGTTGTATCAAGCTCAAGAGATCAAGCGAAGTGTTGCTGGAAAGCAAGAGCTGCACCTTTATGTCGTTGACAAGCTTGTTTGGAAAGTAAAACATGTCACATAACTTACAGTGAGTGCGTTAAGTCCCTTGGTGAGCTGCACTGAGGCTACAATAATGAGCGAGTCGAAGTGCCGCACTAACTGATGAAGGACCCCATCTGGAAAATGGCACACATGGTAAAGTACATCACCTTTTATTTCAAACTCATCTAGGCAAAGCGGTAAACGACGCTTGGCAAATTTTTCCTCTTCTAAGAGATAAGTTCCTTCCAAGAGGATCTTCTAACTGCTGAAGTCTGAGTGTTTGAGGTTCAATATCTTGAAGCCAGATGGCTGCAATGGCTCTACTATGGGTCAAATGCTCTAACTCCCTCGACAACTGCCAATGCTTCTGCATCAATTGCTGGGTACCTTAGCTCAGCATCCTCATTGAATACTGGGGTGATGGAGCATTATTACTGGTACGGATTTTCGTCATTTCAAGTTCATGAGTGAGTCGTACCTTGCATTTTTGTAACGCTCTCTTTTACCTCTTTTTTCCCTGTAGATATTTTGTCGTTTGCTCACATGATGGGACAGAGCATCACCTGAGAGTCCTTGGGTATCTGTCTGCCTCACCGGTGTCTCAAAATCTGCCATCACAAAGAAAAAAAATAATATATTATAAATAATTAAAAAAATAATAATTTAATATAACACGAATCACACTTTGAACAAATCTCATCTCCAGGCCCCAAGGACGATCAGGGGAGGCAGGCCTGTGCCTGGCCTGTTCCTAGCCTGTGCCTGGCCTGTGCCTGGCCTGTGCCTGGTTTGAGCCTGGCTTGAGCCTAGCTTGTGCCAGGCTTCCGCGAAATATACGGTGAATATGGTTTGGCAAACCCAGAGACTACCAATCCTACTCACTACGCCCCTTGTGAATAATTAGGTTCTTATCAATGGGCCTCGTTTCGTCTCGGGCTAAATCGAAACCTAATTCACCCTCGTCTATTTACTACACTCCAAAAATATATACACAACATTCCACACACAAATTTATTGTACTTCCCTTTTTTTCCCACTTTCACAGATTTATAGTTTCCTTCTTTTCCAGTTCCACTTTCCCTGCTTTCAGCGATAAGTCCCCGAAAATAATTAACTTTTACGTTCATTTACCTGATTCTAAGTAAATATTAAATTATATATACACAAAAAATACCCAGACTTCTCCGTCAATCCCAATACCCTAATTAATCAACCCTTACCATGTGTGGATGGTCGTGAGCGACTAAACGAGACAATGAACCCATACTTAGTGGCCCCACCTTCGCCATGTCACGGATGGCCCCGTCACCAGCCTTCTTCCTTTCCAATTATAGCTGAACACCTGAACACCCAAGACCTACTGTCCGAATTACAAGTCGCATGCTTGTTTGTCACACAATATCTTGCTAATATCTCCCATTAGTGATCTTTTACATACGAAAATGTCATTCCTTTACAATATATGTGTGTTTGTCATTATGTTTGTGTGTGTGTGTTTGTTTGTGTGTGTATGTGTTTGTGTTTGTGTGTGTGTGTGTGTATGTGTTTGTGTTTGTGTGTGTGTTCGTGTTCGAATGTGTGTGTGTTCGCGTGTGCCTGTGTGTATGTGTTTGCGTATTTTTTATTTGTGTGTTTATGCGTTTGTGTTTGTGTTTGTGTGTGTGTGTGTGTTTTCCTGTTTGTTTACGTATGTTGTTTGTATGCGGTGTGTGTTTGTAGTTGGTGTGTGTTTGTAGTTGGTGTGTGTTTGTATGTGGTGTGTGTTTGTATGTGGTGTGTGCTTGTATGTGGTGTGTGCTTGTATGTGGTGTGTGTTTGTGCGTATTTGTCTGTGCGTGCGTGTGCTTGTTTGTGTGTTTATTTGTGTTTGTTTCTTTGTCTTTGTGTGTGTGTGTTTGTGTGTGCTTGTTAGTGTGTGTGTGTTGTGTGTTTGTGTGGTTTTCTCTGTGTGTTGGTGTGTGTGTTTGTCTCTGTGTCTGTTTGTGTGTTTGTGAGTGAGTGTGTTTGTTTGTCTCTCTATGTGTTTGTGTTTTTTTTTTTTTTTTTTTTTTGTGTGTGTGTGTGTGTGTGTGTGTGCATGACACAGGGCTGTGAAGCATCATCTTCCAGTGTGACAATTTCGTCTATGTTTTCCACAACACCAATACACATACCATTCTTCAGGCGAAGAGGTCGGGTCGAGTCATTTAGCACCCACACATCAATCTTATGAGTTTACACTCTGTGAAGGGAATGCGGAACAATCACTTGACATGCAACACCAGCAACAACAGCTACTTCTCCTGAAAAAAATATTTTGGTACAGTGCAAGACACAAAACAGCCGCTGCTTGGAGGCATGAAACAGTTCTAAAAACTCTGAGTTGCATTGCAGCTAAAGAAGACTACTGAGCTTGTGAAGACTCGCTGACACACTGGATAACCTGTGTGGTGAATCAACTAAGGGCATCCGTGGCCAGGGTCCCGCACTATTGACTTCCTTCCTCTTTTGCTAGTAAGGGACATAAGTCGGTACCTGAAATATCCCCTTGTGTACAGATCCCCCTGAAGGTCTGGTAACATGAGAAGTACTTGGGGGTAAGTTCCAGTGTGTATCACTTAATGCTCATTTAAAGTAATAATTAAACAAACAAAAAACATATGGAAATACTAATATATAAAACCAGGAAAACAATAGAATACAAAAAGGGGCCCTATGCTTATTATAAAACTGCCGTGCACAAATAAAAGCAATTTCAAAATGAAGTGCTAAGCTAAAGGCTTACACTAACTACTGAGAAAAAAAAGAGAGTCCTAGATGATCCTTAGGTAAAAGACCTTTACATAATATTTTTTAAAATCTCTTAAAACACGGCGGCGTAGAAGCACTGAAGGTGCATCTCGAAGGAACGTAAAATAAAAACAAACCAACAGAAAAAAAAAAAAATAAGGCAAAGGCTAAGAGTAAGCAAAAGCACAGAAGAGTAAAAGCAAACAGAAGAATAAAACCAAGTCCTGAGGGGATAGTGAATAAAAATAATAAATAGAAGTAAAACCATTAAAATGAAATCGCAAGGTATCACTAAAGGAACATGTTTTCTTATAAGAAATAGAGATCACGTCCAGCTCCTTGTAAAATAAAAATATCAGGCCGTCAAGCAAAGGCCTGAGAAACAGTGGTTTTCTTGTGTGAGGAAGAGGGGATAGATGTCCGAGGAGCAGACATTAAGGTGGGTGTAGGACAGGATGTGGTAGATGGAGTGGAATAATGAGATTACCTGGTGCAACAGGAAAAGTAAAAAGGAAAGGTAAACATTAGGAAAGTGGTAGAGACTGGAACATCTGGAATCTAGAAATGGAAGACTTGATATAATTTTCACAGAATGACTATTAGTAAACCTGAAATAAGAGAAAAAAGCTGTTGGCCGGCACTTTATGCACGTCTGTCATCTTGTTCTCGTTTCCTGATATCCATCCATCTAATCTTTTCTCTTTCTTTGTTCTCCACTTTCTGTAGGCTCGGCAGACAGCGCTCTGAAAGGACAAAGAGGATTTTGCATAGAGACATCCGCAGTAGGAAATACTACATCCATCCCAGAAATAAATGAAATGGAAAATGGGGAATCACCTACCTATGACCTACATTACCTAAACCTACAATTACTTAACCCATAAATATAATATATGCACCCATATGCCATTAACTACTAAACCACCCAAAGATAATAAACATAGTAGGGTGGGCACACGCTTAATAATGTATAGCCGTCGACCTACAGATTCTATAGGTTGTGACCTACTTGTGTGCTGGGAATAGTTGAAAAGCTATTCACTCGTGACACCAGAGGGCCTCAAACTCCCAAACACGATAGTAGCACTTGGTTGCCTCTAACTGACTGAGCCATAAGCACACAAATTCCTACTCCTCCCTACTCCCCTAAAGTACGTAGCCTGCTACAGTGTTACCAACATATATTATACACATTAGAGAACGCAACCTGCTACAGGCGTTACCAATATGTATTATATACCTTAGAGAACGCAGCCTGCTACAGGCGTTACCAATATGTATTATATACCTTCGAGAACGCAGCCTGCTACAGGCGTACCAATACACAATACATTCCAGAGAACGCAGCCTGCTACAGGCGTTACCAATACACAATACATTCCAGAGAATGCAGCCTGCTACAGGTGTTGCTAATATTATACACGTTAGAAAACGCAGCCTGCTATAGGCGTTAACAATGAGCATAATACATTCTAGAGAATGTAGCCTGCTTCAGGCGTTACCAATACGCATAATACATTCTAGAGAACGCAGCTTGCTACAGACGCTACCAATATGCATAATACACCCTAGAAAATGCAGCCTGCTACGGGCGTTACAAATATGGGCCTAAAACCCCTAATACACCCTAACATGTCAGGGATATGAAGGAGTATGGAGAGTAGAGGAGGAGGGGAGATGTGTGACGACAAGCTTAAGAAAGCAGAGCGGCGATCTCAGATCCCCAAGGAAGTTCTAGTTTCAACAACCACTTCTACCGCCTAGAACGTGGCACCCAAAGTGCACGAGGTCTGCCTCACCTGTGCTGGCACTACTCGCAAGCACCTTGTGCGAGACGAGCGGAGACACTCCTTAACCCTGGCAGATATCCATCAAGCTGCCAGAGGGACGAGGCACCCTTAGGCGCGCCCAAGGCGCCACTACCCACACTCACGCATTGCGAGACGAACATAATGTCTCTCACGAGGAGCGGGCGGAGACGCTCCACGACCGTACCAGATATCCGTCAAGCTGCACAGAGCCTTGGTTCCTTTGCCGCACGGGGTATACTTAACCTGTGCTCCCACGACCCACACCCACGCATGGTGAGGTGCAGGCGGAGACACTCCACGCCATGGCAAGTGTCCATTGAGCCGCCAAGGTCAGTCCAACCAAAGGAGAACCCTACTACCACCGCCCGCATCTGCGCTACTCATCAAGCCACAGAGTAGGAGGAGGAGTAAGAAAAAAGGATGGACATAAGTACTCCAATACAGAAATACTCACCTAATAAATCCTGGACGAGAGCGTGGCAGCCACTGTAAAACAAGAAAAAAGTAGGGCGTTAAATAGAGGCACCCTTGGAGGATGATAATCAACTTAACCCAAGAATACTGAAAATAATAATTGCAAAAGTAGAGAGATTCTTAAGAATAAAAGCTGCCAAGGAATAGAAATGGACAACCCTTTTCAAGATTCAAGAGAAATCAATTTGTTTATCTAAGGGTAATACAGAAAAAAAAATATATATAAAAAATAAATAAAAACACATAAAAAAAAAAATACAACAAATAAATGAAATAAAATAAACGTGAAAGTTAATGATGATTGGTTGCTTTAATAACAATTTCAATTTGTTATTTCATATTCGATATTACGGAATCTTCAACATTAAGTATCAGCTTGATTATAGAAAACCTGAATGATAAGTATATCTTTTAACTGAATTTGAACAATGTCTAAGTCAAGAAATAACACTGAGCTACAGCAAGCATTAGTTATAGATAATATTAATCTAATGTCTTGGAGGGTTATTTTGTGGGCAGCTGGCGGAAGCTGTACCAGGGGATAACAGCACATGGCTGCTGAGGACTGGTTGAGATATCAGTAAACACCATTATATACTTTGAAATGAGTTAGAAAAGATTGGCGTATATTAAGAAAAATAAGCTGTTACAAATCGTTCTACATTAATAAACACCATTCCTAGGCACATACAGCTACCACACACAGCTACACACAAACACACACACACACACGAGCAAAAAAAAAAAAAAAAAATAGTCAGCTCGTGTTCGATGGTTGTTACTCAGGTACCCACCAAAGGACATTGCAATATTCTAAATAGAATTTTGATTAATCAGTGATTTTCAACGTAAGTGATTCTCGGCAATTTGTACAATCAAGTTTATATATCGCTTATGATACTTATGCTACATGAGCTTTTAAAATGACGATTGTTTACTCACCATGCATGTGGCTTCAATCTAATACATTAGAAATGGGGAAAATGCTGTTGGGAATACATTTCTAGTTTTACAAGGATAGTTATTTTTTTTATATCATTATTATCGTTATTACCAAAATAATAGCTTTTGGGAGGCGCCACTGACATGTACTAAGGGGCCACCCCTATTTGCCGTGATATGATGCTGGATACCAGGAACTGTACCCAGGGGTGCCTGAGAATCCAACTGTTGTGGACTGAGGAAAAATAACGGGGAATTCGGCCACCGCTTCTAATTGTTCATTTTCAACTTACCCTGTAATTCGTCCACTATTGTCATGTCCAGAGGTTCCTCTAAAGGCGGCATAACACCTGCTGGGAGGACCGGTTTGAACTAGATCCCGGCTTGCAGATGGTTGTGAATTGTGCGTATTCCTCCTTGTTCTAGGCCTAATGAACTGATAGGCAGATCTAAAATCTACAAAAGAAACTATAATGTAGGGTCACAGGTTAGCAAAAGTTGAGATAAAAGGGCCAATAAATATTTGAAAAGTTAAATGAGACAATAATACATTTGATAAAGTTAAATAAGACAGTAAAACATCGCAAGTAAAATTGAAGTAAAAAGGTGCAAACTAAAAGATTATACAGAGAAAGCCAAAGAGACACAGAACACAGTAAAATAATATAAACGAAGCCTACTAAAATCAAACCGTAAAAAGCTAGCAAATGACACTAAAATAAATAATACAAAACATAGTAAAATGAAGGATAAAGAACTCAAAATAATTATTATTATTTTTTTTATGTGGGACATGAAAAGATGCTGGGGAAATTTAAGTAAAATTGACAGTAAAGGACTACAGGGAAAACAGGAAAATACAAAGCAGTAAAGGAGCAAAATAAATGGAATACTAAATCAAACAAACTGATTAAACACGTAAGTAACATTAAGAACACAAAGTAGTAAAATTAAACCAGGAAAAAATCACAGACCAAAAAGATGTGGAGGCTATACATATCACACATACAGGACGGAGTTAAACCATTAAAACATTAAAGGAAAGGCAACAGCAACGGGGTGAAGGCCGGTGCAAAGAAAACGAGCTTAATAAACAAACAAGACTTACCCTCATACTAATGAACTGATAAAGCCAACCGGCTTTCTACAATCACTCCCACTGACTGTCCACCATAAAATATATAGTTGTAGTGATTTGCAACGCCCCCGGGTTGTGGTAGCGGGCGTGCCATGGTGTAGGGCTGCAGTACTGCCAACCTTATTCTTTAGGCATCGTTTGGGTGATTGCGTCCCCGAGTCTGACTCTTCATGTTCTAATATTTTAAAACCTTACAACAGATACTGGGTAAAAAAAAAAAAAAAATGAAATAAGCAAGACATGAACGAATAAAACTGACTGAGGGTGGGGGTAAACAAGAGAATTCTGATCATTTATACATTAATTTAGGCACCAGATTATCTTAATTCAGTTTGTATGTATAGCATGTGCACTTGGCCACGAGAAAAGAGAGCCCCAGTACAATGTGCGGCCCCTTTTAAAGTTAGAGGGCGCGCACGGTCTCTATGAACGAGTTATATTAAAGCTTCCCCGTAACCAATTAAATAAGGATAGTAAAAATAATTAGAAGATAAAACGATAACCAAAATATTACGAAGTGATAAAGATGCTGAAAATTAAGTAAAATTGACAGTAAAGGACTACAGGAACACAGGAAAATACAAAGCATTAAAAGGAGGAAAATAAATAGAATACTAACTTTAGAAAAAAAGAGTAAAATGAGGACGAGATAAAAGATTAAAAGAATCAACACATGCACACACATCACACAAGATAAAAAGGCAAACTGAACATAAAAAAGGCAAACATCACACAAGCTAAAAAGCCAAACTGAACATAAAGTAAAACTACAATCACTGGATTGTCAATACTCTCTTTAAAGTATATTCAGGTGGCGAGAGGCAGCCGCATTCACGGATACGGGCTCCGTCACCGGCAACAGAGAGAGAGGCAGCAGTTTCTTTCACTACATCATCCCTCCCTCCTGACTTCGATCTTCTCCTCTCCATCGTCAACGTTCGTCGAAGGCTTCTAACTTTCTCCGGCGGTCCCTCACGCTCGGTCCGGCCCATTCACTCCAGAACGTATCGGCAGGCACCGGGCCACGAGAGGAGCGATCGGAAGCCGACCACCCACGACAGAGGACAACGGCCGCCACTACAGGTCCTGAGAAGAGGGACGAGCGAGACACGACCATGGACAGACGCCGACACCTGCCCTCTAATACCAACCATAACTGCGGCTGGACTAGCGCATAACGGCAACACCCTGCGAAAAGAGCTGAATTAGTACATAGACTTAGCTGTGAACACAATATGCATACAAATGAAAAGATATCCTGTGCAATAAATATATCTAAAACCAGAATACAACCTAAAATTAAAAGAAACTCAAATAAAACAAAACCAAGGAAGGGTAAAAGCAATAGAAAAAAAAATAAAAAATAAAAAAAAACAGCCCAGACAAGGCCATAAGACAAACAATATCAAACAATGAAATGAAAAAAAAAAAAAAAAATACAGTACAGTAAGAAAATATGATGAGCAGGGATAAGATCAAGGTAATAGTTTTAAATAAAAAAAACAGAAAAAAAAAATATATATATACAACAAACAAAACAGAACTAAAAGATTCATAAATAATGTGCAGTTCAAAACTCAAAAGCAACAAAAGAGGAAGCAGGTCACAGCCCTTTCGAGGCATCCTGTAAGATTATAGCTTGTTAGGTACACGGCAGCCAGAGAGTAACAGCACTCAGCAAGATCGTCAGGAACGTCTGGATCATCTGTTGGGGAAGGGTAACCATTAGCCTCACCATCTCCCATAGACTGTGGAAAGTGCAGCTCATCACTGACGTCGAAGGGACGTAACTGATTGAGACGAAGCTTGCGTTCCGTCTGTGGAGGAGCAAGATCCTTAATGATCCTTGTCACAGGACCCAGTGACTTGATAATCCTTGCAGGGCCAAACCACTTAGGACCAAGTACAGTACGACGTCGTCTACCTCCTATTTAGAAAATCTTTAAAGAGTACAAGGTCACCTATATTACCCGCAAACTTCTTTGTTGTGTGCTTATTGTAATCCCTGGCCATTTTTCACAGGCCGGGGGGGACGTTTCTGAAACCCAATGCATCGAGCTTCTTGAGCCGCTGGATCCCCCCCCATATTAGTTTGTGTTTACCTGAGGAAAGCTTCCATGGTGACCCATTACAAGGTACAATGGTTGTTCTCCTGTAGACCTATGAACAACTTATTAACAGAAAGAGAACATAGGGAAGCAGTTCACCCCACTCATGAGCGAAAGTCTAGTAGAGTGGCTAGGGCGTTTTTCACCACCATCGGTTGGCCCCTTTAGGACCAAGTTACAGTACATGTCGTCTACCTCCCTGTTTAGAAATCTTAAAAGAGTAAAAGGTCACCTATATCAGCCACTTTTTTTTTTTTTTTTTTGTGTATGTGCCTATTGTAATACGGTCCTTTTTTCACGGGCCCTGGACAAAACGTTTCTGTACAATACGTCGAGCTTCCTGTAGCTGCTGGACATATGCAGCTTCTGGATCCACCTCATATAGTTTGTGTTTACCTGAGGAAAGCTTCATGGTGACCCATTACAAGGAAACAATGGTTGTTTCTCCTGTAGCCCTATGAACAGTTTATTAAAAGCAAGACGAACATAGGGAAGCAGTTCATCCATCATGAGGCAAAGTCACCAGTAGAGTGGTTAGGGCGTTTTTCACCACCAATCGTCCTCTAAACCCATGCCATTAGCCTGTGGATGGAAAATCGTTGTATACACCCTGCCGTTACAACTATGAGGGTAATTGTGAAAAGGGGCTTTTATTGAGGAACTTGTGGAACTCAGCCCTTAATTTTGGAAGTAAACTGCATAGCTCTGTGAGCGTATCTCCCGGGGAATGCCTACCAGAGAAAATCACTAGTAAAGCCTTGGCTACAGACACTGAATCAATGTCTTTTACCTGGAGTGTGTTAGGGATCGCAACACGAGAAAAGTTTGTCATAAAAGGTTTTGGCTATAATGGGGCTGGATTTATCATGACTTTACGGGACATTTCTAGCACTTCTCAAAAGATCTGCAGTTGTCTTTGATGTCAGCACCCATTCCAGGCCAATAAAATTGTTCTCTTACCTTAATTTCTGTCTTACGGTGTGAGAAATGGCCTGCAAGTGACTTTCATGCACTAGACTGAGAATTATTTTCCCCGGCAGTCAGCAGCTACAACCGAGAGGTTTCGCCTTTCACAGACTTTGCAATTCACACGGGAGCCGTAGATCAAACCATTCCTTACCTCATATTATACACCCCAGCCATCGCGCATGTTTTCTGTTTCCCCAGCATTAGCTTTGCACCTGACACCTGACAAAGATGGACGAGTTGACTGGAGTTTGACCAATTCCGAAGGTGTGATATGAGAGCTTCTAACTTTGCTAATACTAAGGATGGACTCTCTTAATTTTACAAAGATCTAGTTTCAACTGCTTCAACATATTCATCAGTAACATTAGTCATTTGTGTAACTGGTACAGTACACGGTATAGTTCAATATGGTCAGACACAGCTCAACTGGTAGTAGATTTACTAGTAACAGCATCAGGGTTATGATCTTTTAACACCTGGAATGTTCCCGATTAACACAGAGCAAACTTTGATTTCTGCCTTACAGCTTTAACCCATCCACAAATATGGACATCGAATGAAACATTTAACTAGGGGGGAAAGGTCCCGTATGCCCAAGATAATAAAAAACTCTAGTCCACTGACATGATGTCAGGTCAACATCCTGGAGTAAGTGTTCAGCAGAATAACAAGAACAGCCGGAATTCGGGGCTTTGCCGAGAACCAAGAACCATTGATGGGGCCACAAGTTAAGAATTTACCAGGCGAGTTGTCATCAAATGAAAAATTGATGGGAGAACTAGATTGTCGTTTGAAAGCAAAGGATTTTTAGGGCAACGTGGTCTGATGTGCCCAACTTCCACCACAACCATGACATGTTACTTTAGGTCTCGGAGCTTTCTCCTCAGCTTCTTCTGCAACCAACCCTTTGGTCTGAACCATCCTCTTACCTCTGTGGAGACCGGTGTTCGATTTCGTGTAAGATCCATGAGCAGGAATCCAAGTATCTGCAAAACTCACAGCTTCATCAGGAGTAGACTGGTTTCTCTCAGAAACTTTCCAATATCTGGAAACGCAAAACTTTACTGGTCTAATATCATAAAAGAATGTGAATTCTCATAAGATTTCTCTATATTACTATGCGTTTGTGTTTGTGTGTGTATGTTTGTGTGTCGTTTTTTTTTGTGTTTTCCTGTTTGTTTGTGTGTGTGTTTGTGGGTGTGTATATGGTGTTTCTTTGTGTGTTTGTGTGTGTGGGTGTGTGTGTTTTCTACGTGTGTTTGTGCGTGTGTTTGTGTGTTTTTTTGTGTTTATTTGTTTTTGTGTGGGGCGTTTGTTTGTGTTTTGTGAGATTGTTTGTGTGCATGTGTTTGTGGTGTGTTTATGTGTATGTTTATTTGTGTTTTTTGGTTTCTTTATGTCTTTGTGTGTGTGTGTGTTTGGTGCGCTTGTTAGTGTGTGTGTTTGTCTCTGTGTGTGTGTATGTTTGTGAGTGTGTGTGTTTGTCCCCTGTGTGTGTTTGTGTGTTTTTTGTGTGTGTGCGCATGGCACAGCGCTGTGAAGCATCATCCTCCAGTGTGACAATTTCGTCTATGTTTCCATGTTTTTCTATGGTGTGTGTTTGTATGTGGTGTGCGTTTGTATGTGGTGTTGTGTTGTATGTGGTGTGTGTTTTATGCGTGTGTGTTTGTATGTGGTGTGGTTTGTGCGTGTTTTGTCTGTGCGTGCGTGTGCTTGTTTGTGTGTATTGTGAGTTTCTTTTTGTGTGCGTTTGTTTGTGTTTGTGTGAGAAGTTTGTGTGCATATGTTTGTGTGTGTGATGTTGTTTTTTTTATTTTTGGGTGTTTTTTTGTGTTTGTTTTTATGTGTATGTTTATTTGTGTTTGTGTGTTTCTTTTTTTTTTGTGTGTGTGGGGTGTTTGTGTGTGCTTGTTAGTGTGTGTGTTGTGTGTTTGTCTCTGTGTGTTGGTGTGTGGGGTGTGTTTGTGAGTGTGTGTGTTTGTTTTCTGTGTCTGTTTGTGTGTGTGTGAGTGTGTTTGTTTGTTTGTCTCTCTATGGGGTTTGTGTTTGTGTGTGTGGTATGTGGTGCATGACACAGGGCTGTGAAGCATCATCTTCCAGTTTTGAAAATTTTCGTCTTTTTTTCCACAACACCAATAACACATACCATTCTTTATTCGAAGAGGTCGGGTTGAGTCATATAGCACCCACATATCAATCTGATGATTTTCCGCGCTGTGAAGGGAATGCGGAGCAATCACTGGACATGCAACACCAGCAAAAACCGCTACTTCTCCTGAAAAACACTTTGGTACAGTGCAAGACACAAAAAAGCCGCTCCTTGGAGGGCATGAAACTGTTCTAAAATCACTGAGTTGCATTGCACGTAAAGAAGACTGCCGAGCTTCTGAAGACTCGCTGACACACTGGATAACCTGTATTTCTAAAGACTTACAATTAGTATATACAATAGGGAACTGTTCACCTTGCAATGATAAATAGTCTGTCTTCAGGGGGATCTAGAATATGGAATACTTTAAAACTGAAGTGTGGTTACAGATCCATTCCTATCAAAATATCTCCTGGGAAAGGAATATCAGACACAAAGCACACATTAGGACGCACAAATAATTTGTCATCAACAAAGAACTTAATGACAGCAACAGTCTCTACTGGTAAACAAGAACCAGAAAACACCTTTTAAAACTGTTCAGAAGAACAATTACCTTTAATCTTAAGTTTTGAAATTATCCCTGCCTTTACAATAGTACATTCTGAGCCAGTATCTATAAAACATTCACACTCAACACCAATGACAATAAAACAATGAAGGGGCGACCTGCGGGCTTTGGAGAACAGGCTGCTCTAGGGGATGAATTAGAGAGATTCTGAGTATAAGTCTCGGCTCCGGTCGATGTTCTCGATTTCTGATATCCATCCATTAATCTTTTCTCTTTCTTCTTGTTCTCCATTTTCTGTAGGCTCGGCAGACAGCGCTCTGAAAGGACAAAGAGGATTTTGCATAGAGACATCCGCCAGTAGGAAATACTACATGAAATGGAAAATACTATATGAAAGGAAAATGGGGAATCACCGACCTATGACCTACATTACCTAAACCTACAATTACTTAACCCATAAATATAATATATGCACCCATATGCCATTAACTACTAAACCACTATCCCCTAAAGATAATAAGCATAGTAAGGTGGGCACACGCTTAATGATGTATATATACATATTCTATAGGTTGTGACCAACTAGAGAGCTGGGAATAGATGAAAAGCTATTCACTCGTGACACCAGAGGGCCCCGAACTCCCAAACAGATAGTAGCACTTGGTTGCCTTTAACCGACTGAGCCATAAGCTACACCTCTCTACTCCCCTAAAGTATGTAACCTGCTACAGGCGTTACCAATATATTATAGACCTTAGAGAATGCAGCCCACTACAGGCGTTACCAATATGTATATATACCTTAGAGAACGCAGCCTGCTACAGGCGTTACCAATATGTATTACACACCTTACAGAAAACAGCCTACTACAGGCGTTACCAATATGTATTCACACCTAAGAGAACGCAGCCTGCTACAGGAGTAACCAATATGTATCATGCACCTAAGAGAACACAGCCTGCTACAGGCGGTTACCAATCACAATACATTCCAGAGAACGCAGCCTGCTACAGGCGTTACCATTAAGCATAAAAGAGTCTAGAGAAACTCAGCCTGCTACAGCCGTTACCAATATGTATTATGCACCTTAGAGAATGCAGCCTGCTACAGGCGTTACCGATACACAATACATTCCAGAGAACGCAGCCTGCTACAGGCGTTACCAATACGCATAATACATTCTAGAGAACGCAGCCTGCTACAAGCGTTGCCAATATGTATTACACACCTTAGAGAACACAGCATGCTTCAGTCGTTACCAAATGTATACACACCTTAGAGAAACACAGCCTGCTACAGACGTTACCAATACCACAATACATTCCAGAGAACGCAGCCTGCTGCAGGTGTTACAAATATTATACATGTTAGAAAATGCAGCCTGCTATAGGCGTTAACAATACACATAATACATTCTAGAGAATGTAGCCTGCTTCAGGCGTATCCAATACGCATAATACATTCTAGAGCACGCAGCCTGCTACAGGCGTTACCAATATGCATAATACACCTAGAAATTCAGCGCTCTGAAAGGACAAAGAGGATTTTGCATAGAGACATCCGCAGTAGGAAATACTACATGAAATGGAAAATACTAAATGAAATGGAAAATGGGGAATCACCGACCTATGACCTACATTACCTAAACCTACAATACTTAACCCATGAATATAAATATATGCACCCATATGCCATTAACTACTAAACCACTATCCCCTAAAGATAATAAGCATGGTAAGATGGGCACACGCTAATGATGGTAACCGTCGACCTACAGATTCTATAGGTTGTGACCTACTTGTGTGCTGGGAATAGTTGAAAAGCTATTCACTCGTGACACCAGAGGGCCTCGAACTCCCAAACACGATAGTAGCACTTGGTTGCCTTTAATCGACTGAGTCATAAGCACACAGTCCTTCTCTCCCTACTCCTAAAGTACGGAGCCTGCTACAGGCGTTACCAATATATATTATACACCTTAGACAACGCACCAGCTACATGCATTACCAAATGTATTATATACCTTAGAGAACGCAGCTGCTACAGGCGTTACCCAATCAGCTCAATTGATAAACTAGAACGCAGCTGTACAGGCGTTACCATACACATGTCACA
>NW_023659012.1:0-22422 GCF_015228065.2 Penaeus monodon
AAACAAATCAAGATTTCTACAAGGCAAACACATACATATACATAGTATCATAGGTAATTGTTACATATATTTGATAATATAATGGTTGTTATAAATATCTTTTGTTTGTTTCTAATAATATGGCAGATGCTTTTATGCCAGCAGGGTATGAAATCTGTGATTTAAATGCATAGGGCAACTGGTGCAGGCGTAAGTGATGTAGGCCCTTTTTGTAAATTTCCAAAGCCCTTAATATTACATACGTAACTTCCCCTTTTCATACGATAATGATGTGTAATAAGATATTTTGGCTGAATCTGAGAACTACTAAACTTCAACGGCATTGCGAGGCCAGGAGTGATGTGTATAAATAATAGAAGTTGCAGAGTAGTCAGGAATTTTATCCATTCAAGATTTGAATGCGTGCAAGAATATGCATATGTAGTATATAGACAGATGATAAATTTCTTGAAAACTACAATGACTATGGTTTTTACTTTTTGCATGGGTCAAATAATGTGGAAGATGTACTACAGCCAGGACATTACCAAAGTTGTTAATTAAATGCACGGTATGCCTATGCCTGGTAGTGGCTGCAAGGTTGACTAGGTTTAGATTAAACCTGAGGAAAATTCTATACTTGGCTGGTTTTGTTGTCTCTTAATTGCTGCTTGTATATTCTCCTGTGCTACATCGATTATGTAGAGATAAGGGTTTGTAACAAATACAGAAATAAAGCCGAGGGAGTCTTGATGCACTCTCTATTTTTCATATCAGTAGCTCTGCGTAATAAAAATAAAATGTCTTACCTATATCTGAGAACTACAATTAAATATTAATAAGATAACCGGCAACGATGATGAACATGTTACAATCATTGGAGTGGTTGTGGAAAATGTGAAAGAGTTCACTTATCTTGAAGCTGTTTTTACTAATACATATGATTTTTCATTGGAGATAAAAAGAATTGTCATTGCAAAAAACGCCATAGTTGGCGAATGATGAAGTGCCGAGAAAAATAAATGGTAAGACAAAATGAAATTAAAGTATTTTCGACTTGATTTATATATGTTCAATTTATTTTATGTGCTCAATTTATTTATTTATTTATTTATGTTTTCAGTTTACTTTATATGTCTTCAATACGTGTGTGAGGGTGTCTATATGTATATATACATATTCACACTCAGTCACACAAGCACACACACACACATATATATCGGAGGCCACTACCGGCCGATGTCGACTATTGTTTTTACCCACTCCCGTATAGGTACATTCAGTGCCTGGGCGAAAGAATGTGAGGAGCAAGATGTTGCCCTCTCTCCGCGCAACTGATGGATCTAAAGGAACGGCATAGACCGATACGGTTTGGCAACTTAAGCAGTTCTAAGTCACTTCTGCCCATATTGAGATCTTTGTTCAAGCTGGTGATGAACTTCTGCCTTTGTCTACCCCTGCTTCTCTTTTCTTCTATCTTTCCTGTTAACACTAAGTTTTCCAATCCTTTACATCTCCTTTTTTTTAAATCAGCCATTGAGGGTCAGTTGTTGGACGTAGGCCTTCCCCAACTGTCTCCATTCTGCTTGGTTTCATGTTTGGGGAGTTTGGGCCCTACCCCACCGCGCTGGCCCAGTGCGAGTTGGCCGGGTTTATACTGATAATAAACATTACGTGTCCTAAAAAATGCATCTGTCTTTTCCTGATAACTTTCATCAAGGTTCTTCTTAAAACTTCTTCATTAGTAACTCTTTCTGCCCATGAAATCCTGAGCATTCTTCTGAGGAACCACATTTCTATTGATTTTAATCTTTCTTTCATATTTTCATTGACTGTCCAAGCATCACACCCATAAAGCAAAACTGACCACACATAACATTCTAACACTCTAGCTCTTAAAGACAGCACTCATCTTGTTGAAGACTTCTTTTGCCATACCAATTCTTTTCTTTATTTCAGTTACACTTCTTCCATCTGATGTTATCAAACTACCCATGTATGTGAATTTCTCAACATTCTTTATTTCTTCACCTTTGATATTCAAAGAGCATTTTGGTGTTATATTCTTCCTTGATATCACCATACATTCCGTCTTCTTGATGTTTATCTGAAGACCTTCCTTCTCACTTCCTGTTACAACCTTTTTCAATATATTTTGAAGATCTTTTTCTGTTATTAGTACAGTGTCATCTGCATATCTCAAGTTGTTAATATTGATCCCTCCAACTTTCACACCTGGCATGTTCTTAATCTCCTTTAAAATAATTTCACTGTATAAGTTAAACAATATATTATCCCAATATAAGTTCCTAATCAGTTGTAAGTCCTTTCCATCAATATCTAATGCTTCCAACATTCTAAACATTTCTTCATGTTTTACCTTATCAAATGCTTTGCTATAGTCAGTGAAGCATAGGTATAAGTCTGTCTAAACTTCTATCGCTCTTTCTCCCAACATTCTCAATAAAAATATTGCATTCCGAGTCCCTTTTCCTCTCATGTATGCATTCTGTTCTTGCGATATTTCTTCCCTTATTTTGGCCTTCATTCTCTTGAGAATGAAGACCAAAAGAAGAATATATATATATGTATATATATATATATATATATATATAATATATATAATATATATATATATATATATATATATATATATGGGGCCGCGGTGGCCGAATGGTTAGAGCGTCGGACTCCAGACTGTCACGACGGCAATCTGAGTTCGAGGGTTCGAGTCACCGGCCGGCGCGTTGTTCCCTTGGGCAAGGAACTTCACCTCGATTGCCTGCCTAGCCGCTTGGTGGATAAGCCAGCTCAAGTCAGTGCCGGGTAAATAGAGATGGTGACTCGATAAAAAAAAAAAAAAAAAAAAAAAAAAAAAAAAAAAAAAAAAAAAAAAAAAAAAAAAAAAAACACCGGGCGGAAGGCACTGGCAAATCACCGCTCTAAATTGCCAAAGAAAAATCATGGAAGCCCATGATCGCCAAGGCCGCGGTGGCCGAATGGTTAGAGCATCGGACTCAACACTGTCACAACGGCAATCTGAGTTCGAGGGTTCGAGTCACCGGTCGGCGCGTTGTTCCCTTGGGCAAGGAACTTCACCTCGATTGCCTACCTAGTCACTGGGTGGCCAAGCCAGCCTAAGTCAGTGACGGTCCCAGAACCAGGTAAATAGAGATGGTGACTCGATAAAAACGCCGGGCGGAAGGCAACGGCAAACCACCGCTCTAAATTGCCTTGAAAATCATGGAAAATCCATGATCGCCAACGTCCTTGTGAGACAGGGCACTCATAGAAAATATATATCATATATCAATCAATAACGGTATGCTCATGTTTGAGCAGCCGTGAACCTCTCCACCACCATATATTATATATATACATATGTATATATGTATATATCCAAGCCCGGATAAATAGAGAGAATGATTACCTAAAAAGGTAACACCGGCACTCTCCGTGGAAAGGAACTGGGGACCCTACCACGTACTCACTCCAAGAGCATCACACATGAAACTACAATTAAGTATCTGCTGTGACCACGGCGGCTCAGACATGAATCTACCGTTAAAGAAGAATATATATGTGTGTGTGTGTGTTGTTGTGTGTGTGTGTGTGTTGTGTGGTGTGTGTGTGTGTGTGTGTGTGTGTGTGTGTGTGTGTGTATGTGTATTGTTTGTGTGTGTGTGGGTGTGTGTGTGTGTGTGTGTGTGTGTGTGTGTGTGTATGTATATATATATATATATATATATATATATATATATATAATATATATATCATATATATATATATATATTTTTTTTTTTTTTTTTTTTTTTTTTTTTTTTTTTTTTGTGACCACGGTGGTCAACCAAAAACCTACCTTTAAAAAAAGAAAAAGAGAAGAAAAAAATATATATTTTCTCCAAGAACTATAGACAAAACCCTAACGAGATTAAAGGTAATCAGGGAAACCTCAACCCCCAAGTGGGAAAAAATGATCAAAAAAAATGACACCTGGGGGAAAATTTGGGCCTTTGGGAGACATAAATGAAAGAATAAAATTTTTTTGAATCTGTAGTACAAAAAATCTATTACGCCAACCATTTTTCCCAACACCCCCAAACCCTTGACACTTTTTTCCCACCAGACAAAAAAAACCGAAACCCAAAAATTGACTACATTGTGTTGAACTAGAAATGGAAAAGTTGTATAAAAATCCAAACAAGCCCGGTCCCGACTGAAACGTGACCACCAACTAACATCGACTTTCAAATAAACTCAAAAAGAGGGACGTCCAAAACCCACCTCTAAAGCTCACTACAAAACTCTTGATAAAAATTACAAAATTACAGTGTCAAACAATTTGAAGTACTCAATCAATTGAAATAAAAAAACCCCAAAGGATTTTGGGGAAGAAAAAAAAGAACTCCTGCTGAGCGCTGCTTAAGATTATCGCCAAAAAAAAAAAGAAAAAATTTCCCCCGGGGATATTGAAGAACACTAAGGAAAATCGAAACATGGGCCTAAAATCAAAGGATCATACCAGTTGAAGAAGTAATTTAAAAAAAAAAACAAAAAAAAAAATAAAAAAATTAAAAAGTTATTCGACGATGGGAAAAATATTTAAATGAACATTCCAAAATTGAAAGCTGTTTCATCATGGGAAAACTAAAAAACTCTACCAGGGTACAAACTTTGCAAAAAGGTTAAAAAACCCTACAATGCACAAAGGTTTAAACCTAAATGGAAAAAGGTTTTTAAACCCTACAATGGACCTGTAAAAAACTGAGGAGGGATTTGTTTTATGTATGGAAGAAAAATAAAGGGATGGAGGGAAAACAATATTGTTTCCGCTAAAAAAAAAGAAAAAGATCAAACAAAACATTAATTAGATCGTGACGCGAAATAAACCCACGCCCTGCTAAATGAAGTTATAAAAGCCTAAAAAAATTAAAAATAACAAAGCCCGGGAATAGATGAAAAAAACAGCAAACTAAAAGAATGCGGGCAAAGGGGTTTGAATCTTTTTTTAAACAACTTTGTACGAAATTTGGAATGAAAGAAGATGGCCAAAGACTGGGAAAAAGTCAGCTTTGCTCCCATCCTAAAAAAGGTGACGCACTCCAATCAACATAACAGGACAATTGCATAATAAGTCACAGCGCAAATTTTTTTGTTAAAAATTTTTTGCTGAAAAAAATTTAAGTTAAGTTAAAGAAAATTGCAGACAAAGCATTTTTTCGCCCGGGAAAAGGACCAGACACCAGATTCTAAATTTAAAATTGATCATAGAAAAAAAAGGAACATCAAAAGCCCCTATACCGTGTTTCTCGTTACTCAAAAGCTTTGATACGTTGATCACATATCCTCGGGAATAACTGAACGATATAAATTTTTCAAACACATCTCCAACAAATAAAGCCATGTATGACCAACAACAAGCAATATAAAACCACTTAGGTTTTAACAAAATTGTTCGAAGTCAACAAGGGGTACGACAAGGTTGCATTCTGTCTCCGCACCTTTTTATATATTTCTGAACATTATGGGTGCTCTAGAGAAATTTTTAAGGAAAGTAGAGTTGGGGGGATCAAAAAATCAAATCTAAAATACGCCGAGATATAGTTTTAATTGCCAGCAAAATATCACTGACTCAACAACTACTAGATAAATTAGAGAAGCAAGCGAAAAGGCTGGTTTATTTCTTTAAAGCCCAAAAAACTAAGATCATGGATTCAAGATAACCGGCATGAAAATGAGAACAAGGGGTGGTTGTGGAAATGTGAAGAGTTTTACTTTTCTTGGGGCTGTTTTTTACTAATACTTTATATTCCCCGAGTAAAAAAAAAAATTACCATTGCCCCAAAAAAGCACATTGCCCATAAAATCTGGGAAACCCAAAACATTACCTTACGGACAAAACTGAGGTTATTGAACTCATTAGTTTTTCCCAATTTCGTCAATGGTTTTGAGTGTTGGGTGCTGAAGAAGATAGACAAGAAAAAGGTCAATATTTTTGAAAAGTATGTTTTCAGATGATACTAAGTATTAACTGGACGAAAAAAAAACGAAAGAAATGCTGAGAAAAAAAAATTTTAAAAAACCGGGCTGTTTGGACATCTTGAACAAAGGAACTAAAAATTTTGGGGGACTCAAAGATATTTGCGGGGTGTCGTGGTGCAAATGGAGGGGAAGCGCAAAATCGAGTTATGGCGAAAGGGTGGGGGAGAGGGCCCCGGCTGCTCAAACATAAGCTCCGGTTTATTTTAAAAATTATTATATATAATATTATATTATTATAAATTAAATAATATAACGGGCCGCGGGGGCCGATGGTTAAGCATCAGACTCAAGACTTCCGACGGCAATCTGGTTCGAGGGTTCGAGTCCCGGCCGGCGCGTTTTCCCTTGGGGAAGGAAATTCACCTCGATTTCCCCACCCGCCCTGGGGGGGCAAACCACCCCCGTATGCTGGTCCCCGAACCGGGTAATAGAGATAGCGACTCGAAAAAAACACCGGGCGGGAAAGGGAAAGGTAAACCACCGCTCTAAATTCCCAAAAAAAATCATGAAAAACCTGATCCCAACGTACTTGTGGGCAGGGCCCATTTGGGAAAAAAAAAAAAAATATAAAGTATATATTATATAAATTTTATATATATATATATTATATATATTAATATATATATTAATATATGTACACACCCACCCAAAAACAACACCAAAACACAACACATTATATATATAATATATATATATATATATAATATATAATATTATGTATAATTATACATACACACCCGCATACTATATACATAATTTGTATATATATATACATTAATTTATATAATATAATAAATTTTTTTCCTGGGGAAGCTAACTGCACCCCAGGGTTCCCTTAAAAAAGGTAGCACCCATTAGCTCCCTATACGGGTTGGGTGAAACTGTCGGCAGCAGGGGATGGATATCTGGTGAAAACACCTTCAGATCTACTATTTTGGTTTCCCAAAAAATTGTCTGGCGTATTACAGTGTAACTGTTTTAAAAGCGGGAAGATGTTTTTCCCCCTAATTTGTTGGAGACTCGAGTTGAGAAAGGGGCCTGGGGGAAAATTCCCCTCAAATTTTATTTTCTCCTGACAAAACCCTTTCACCTGATTAAATACGAAAAATAATTCATCCAAATCGCCCGTCGCGTGGTTATCAGGGGGCCCCTTGTAACCAGGAGACAATGTTAAATGCATCTGGGAAAACAAAGATAAAGAAAACGGTATATTTATATATATATAATATATTATAATATAATATATATTATTATATAATACATAATATATATAATATATATATTTTATATATATATATATATATATATATATACACACCACACACACTTATAGATATTAGATTATACCCCACCTGCAACTATATACATTTTTTTTATATATATATATATAAAAATATATATTAATTTTTATTATATTATATATATATAACACCCCCCACACACAATCATTATATGTGTTGTCTGTGTTATGTTTGTTGTATAACATTTTATTACATATTTATGAAATATAAAAAATGAAAATATATATATATATATATATTATATAATAATATATTCTTTTTTTTTTTTTTTTTTTTTTTTTTTTTTTTTTTTTCCCAAGTGCCATGTTCCACAAGGACGTTAGCGATCATGATTTCCGTGATTTTTCTTGGCAATTTAGAACGTTGGTTTGCCGTCGCCTTCCGCCCGGTGTTTTTTAATCGAGTCACCATCTCTATTTACCCGGTTCTGGGACCAGCACTGACTTGGGCTGGCTTGCCCACCCAGTGGCTTGGTAGGCAATCGAGGTGAAGTTCCCTTGCCCAAGGGAACACACATGTGTGTAGATATATGTATTTTGTTTGTATGGTACCCTGTCAGATTGTGACATTGGTTGTCACAGCATGATACTTAATTGTCCTTTTCATGTTGTGATGAACTTGGAGTGAGCCCGTGGTAGGTCCCAATTCCTTTTCCACGGAGAATGCATGATAATATATATATATATATATATATATATATATATATATATATATATATATATATATATATATATATATATATATATATACTATATATATTATGTTATATATATATTATATATATATATATATATAATATATATATATATATATATATATATATTATGTTTATATATATATATATATATAATATATATATATATATAATATACTATATATATATTATATGTTATTGCATATATATATATATATATCTATATATATAATATATAAATATATTTATATATATTTATTTGTATATGCATATAATTATATATATATATATATATATATATATATATTATATATATATATATCTATATATATATATATAATGTGTTTAAGAAGAGTCCCGTGGGAAACGAATTCTTATCAGGAAGAGGAAAACTATCACGGCTGTGTCATAATTCTACCTAAAACCAGCAACAACCACAGTCAACAAAACATTAAATATATAAACTTCCATACATGGGCGGTGTTAGTTTTGATCTCAGGAAATCATTAAACAAAATTCTCAGACAATGCTATCCTCAGATATTTTTTCGGTTTGTTTTTTACAATTATAACACTATCGGAAATTTTTTTAAAGAAAAAAGAAAAGTGTGACTCTGAACTTAGTTCGAATGTGGTTTACCTATTTACTTGTCCTATTGTCAGGCTAGGTCGGGGGTAAACCTCACGATGGCTCCCCCCGCTTTCTCAAACCCAAAAAGGGGAAATCAATCAGGACCCCCCTTACAGCTGAAAATCCATCCTTCTCGCAATCAGAGAGCCTCTCACCTCCAAAATCACCCTTTTAGAAAATTGGATTTAAAAATTTTTTGACCTCCCCCTTAACAGTTTTTACCGACTAGGGGAAACACTCCACATCCGAACTATGAAGCCAAAACTAAACAATAATTCCCTGCAACCCCCCCTTTTTTACCATAAAAACCCCCAAACCACCCATTTTTTGGGTTGTACCTGCCCCCTTGCTATACTCCCCTTTTTTGTCTGGGGCCATTAAGATTTATCATTTTTGTTTTTTACTTTGTATTATTATTATTTTAAATTTAAAATTTAAATTTTCCTGTTTTTTTCACTATGAGGGAAATTGCTTTCTCCAAAACGTTTGTAATTGCGAAATAATTCTTCCAGCCGTTTTTGGCTTTCCCTTCCTGAATTATATATTTATATTTTATAATATATATATATATATTTTAAATATATATAAAAATTCTTTTTTTAAAACGTAGTTCATGTCTGAGCCCCGTGGTTACAGCATGATATTTAATTGTATTTTCATGTTGTGATGTTCTTGGAGTGAGTACTGGTAGGGTCCCCATTTCCCTTTTCCACGGAGAGTGCGGTGTTACCTTTTTTTTAGGTATCATTCTCTCTATTTTTCCGGGCTTGGACCAGCCTGACCTGGGCTGGGTTGGCCCCCCATGGCTAGGTAGGGAATCGAGGTCAAAGTTCCTTGCCCAAGGGGAAAAACGCGCCGGGCCCTGACTCGAACCCTCGAAATCAGATTGCCGTCGTGACATCTTGAGTCCGATGCTCTAACCATTCGGCCACCACGGCCTTGACGATCATGGGATTTCCATGATTATTCTTGGCAATTAAGCGGTGGTTTGCCATTGCTTCCCGCCCGGTGTTTTTTTTTTTTTTTTTTTTCCGAGGTCACCATCTCTATTTACCCGGCACTGACCTGGGCTGGCTCGCCCACCCAGTGGCTAGGCAGGCAATCGAGGTGAAGTTCCTTGCCCAAGGGAAACAACGCGCCGCCGGTGACTCGAACCCTCGAACTCAGATTAACCGTCGTGACAGTCTCGAGTCCGACGCTCTAACCATTCGGCACCGCGTCCCATACATACACATGCATACATATATAGTACATAAACACACACACACGTATATATGTGTGTGTGTATGTATATATATATATATATATATAATATATATATATATATATATATATTATATATATATATATATATATAATATATATTATATCTATATATATATATATATATATATATATATATAATATTAGTGCGTGTGTGTATATAACATAAATGTGTGTATATAATATATACTATATATACATATATATAATATATATATTATATTATATATTATAGGGGCCGTGGTAGCCGAGTGGTTAGAGCATCGGACTAAAAACTGTCACGACGGCAATCTGAGTTCGAGGGTTCGAGTCACCGGCCGGCGCGTTGTTCCCCTTGACAAGGAACTTCACCTCGATTGTCTACCGTCATGGGAGTCCACGTCCAGTGCATGTTCCATAGCAGTCCCAATTCACCCGATGAATGGGGAGGGTTGATGGCAGGACGTAAAAACGTGCAAAAACAATAATGAAGATGAAGATAAAAAAAACCCCAATTGTGACACAATTATGAACATGGAAAAGCCAGTAGAAGAAAAAAAAAAAAAAAAAAAGTATATATATAAAGGCCGCGGTGGCCGAGTGGTTAGAACATCGGACTAAAGACTGGACGACAGCAATCTGAGTTCGAGGGTTCGAGTCACCGGCCGGCGCGTTGTTCCCTTGGGCAAGGAACTTCACCTCGATTGCATACCTAGCCACTGGGTGGCCAAGCCACCCAAAGTCAGTGCTGGCCCAAAGCCCGGATAAAATAGAGAGAATGATTACCTAAAAAAGGAAACACCGGCCTCCCGGGAAAGGAACTGGGGCCCTACCCCACTCACTCCAGAGCATCACAACTGAAAACTACAATTAAGATCGCTGTGACCACAGGGGCTCAAACTAACCTACTGTTAAAAAAAAAAAAAAAAAAAAAAAAAAAAAAAAAAAAAAAAAAAAAAAATATATATTATATATATATAATATATATAATATATTATATAATATCATCATGGGTATGCTCATTTTTGAGCCCCGGGGACCTCTCCCCCACCCTTTCCCACCAACTCGATCTTGCGCTTTCTTTCTACTTTCCCATCGCACCCCGCAAACATTTTTATTTTGTCGCTCAATTTTGTCTTGGGGTTTCCTCTTCCTCTGTTTCCTACACCATCCTGTCAGCAAGTTTTTCTCAATACTTTTTTTCTCTTACATACCAAAAAACTTCATTTTCCTCCTGTTCAGATGTCCAACACCCGGGTCTTTACAATTTATTTTTTTCGCACTTCATCATTTTTTTTCTTCTCTTCCATTTATTGTATACTCGTCTGTAACACCACATTTCAAAAATATTTACCTTTTTCTTGTCTATCTTTTTTCAGCACCCAAAACCCCAGAAAATATGATCAATTGGGAAAAATAATGATTCATAAACCCCCAGTTTTGTTCGTAGGTAATGCTTCGGCTTTCCAGATGTTTTGAGAGCATTATTATATAATATATAATTATATATAATAATTATTTAATGCTCTCAAAAACATCTGGGAAAAACCGAAGCATTACCTTACGAAAAAAACTGAGGTTACTGAAATCTTGTTTTTTCCCCAAATTTCTCATATGGTTCTGAGTGTTGGGTGCTGAGAAGATAGACAAGAAAAGGGCAAAAGTTTTGAAAAGTGGTGTTACAGACATACTACATATTAAAAGGACAGAGAAAAACAAAAGATGAGTGCTGAAAAAAAAAATTTTAAAAACCGGCTGTTGGGCACTTGACGGGGAAAATTTAGTTTATTGGGCATGTAATGAGAAGTAAAAGTTTGAGAAAAAATTGCTGCAGGGGGGTGATAGGAAACGAGGAGAGGCAAAACCGAAAACAAATTGAGCGACAACATCAAAAGTTTGCGGGCTGTCGATGGGACAAAGTAAAAGAAAAACGCAAAATCGAGTTTTAGTGGCGAAGGGTGGTGGAGAAGGTCCAGGCGCTCAAACATGAGCATACCGTTATTGATGATATATATATATAAAAATTTTATAATATATATATTATATATTTATATTTTTTTTTTTTTTTTTTTTTTTTTTTTTTTTTTTTTTTTTTTTTTAACGTAGGTTCATGTTTGAGCCGCTGTGGTCACGCTGATTCTTATTGTATTTTTTCGTTGTGATTGCTTTTTGGATGAGTAGTGGTAGGGCCCCGTTCCTTTCCAGGGAGAGTGCCGGGGTGTTCCCTTTTTTTTAGTAATCTTCTCTCTTTTTTCCGGCTTGGGACCAGCACTGCCCCTTGGGCTGGCTTGGCCCCCATTGGCTAGGTATGCAATCAGGTAAAGTTCCTTGCCCGGGGGAAACAACGCGCCGGCCGGTGTCGAACCCCGAACTCAGATTGCTGTCGAAACCAGTCTTTAGTCCGATGTTCTAACCCTCGGCCACCGGGGCCTTTATATATATCTTTTTTTTTTTTTTTTCTTCTACTGGCTTTTCCATGTTCATAATGGGTCAAAAAGTGGGGTTTTTTGTATCTCATTTTCATTATGTTTTGGCACTTTTTTTACTCCTGCCACACCCCCCCCATCATCGGGTTAATTTGGACTGCTATGGAAAAATGCCACTGGGGCGTGGCTCCCATGACGGTAGACAATCGAGGTGAATTTTCCCTTTTCAGGGGAAAAAACGCGCCGGCCGGTGACTGAACCCCCGAACTCAGATTGCCGTCGTGACAGTTTTTAGTCCGATCTCTAACCACTCGGCTACCACGGCCCCTAATATTTTATATTTATATATTTATATTAAAATATATATATATATATATTATAATTTTACACACATGTTTATTTTAACACACGCACTTAAAAATATATTATAATTATATATATATATATAAAAATTTTATATATATATTATTTAATATATATATATATATTATATAATATATTATATATTTTATTTTATATATATATATTAAAAACACACACACTATATACTTGTTTTTTTTATGTATATTATTACTGGTATTATGGGGGACGCGGTGGCCGAATGGTTAAGCGCGGACTCGAGACTGTCCGAGGTAATCTGAGTTTGGGGTTCGAGTCACCGGGCCGGGGCGTTGTTTCCCCTTGGGGGGAACTTTACCTCGTTGCCCGCCTAGCCCCGGGGGGGCCAGCCCCCAGGTCGTGCCGGGGGAAAATGAGATGGTGACTCGGAAAAAAAAAGAAAAAAAAAAAAAACCCGGGGGGGAAGGCAAAGGGAAACCCCGCTCTAAATTGCCAAGAATAATCATGGAAATCCCATGTCGTCAAAGGGCCCGGGGGGCCGAATGGTTTGGCTCGGGCTCAATTGTCAGACGGCAACTGAGTTCGAGGGTTTGAGTCACCGGCCCGGGGCGTTGTTCCCTTTTGGGAAGAATTGACCTCGTTGCCTAACCCAGCCACTGGGGGGCCAAACACCCAGGTCAGTGCTGGGCCCAAACCCCGGATAAAATAGAGAGAATGATTACCTAAAAAAAAGGTAAAACCGGGGGGGGACTCTCCGTGGAAAGGACTGGGGGCCCTCCAGTACTCACTCCAAGAACATCACAAAAGAAAAATACAATTTTAAATATCATGCTGTAACCACGGCGGGTCAGACATGAAAACCCACCGTTAAAAAAAGAATATATATATTTAAAATACATATATATATATATATTATATTAATATATATATATATATATCAGGAAAAGGAAAGCCAACACGGCTGGAAGAACTTCATTTCGCATTCAAAAGTTTCGGGGATGCAATTTCCATCTCGTGCTAAAAACCCCAAAAATTAAATTTAATTCAAAATAAAAATAATACAAATAAAAAAAACATGATAAATCATTTAAAGGCCCCCAGACAAAAAAGGCAGTATGCAGTGACAGGGACTAACCAAAGAATGGTGGTTGGCAGTTTATATGGTAAAAAGGGTGGTTGCAGTGGAATTATTGTTTAGTTGTGGCTTCATAGTTCGGATGTGGAGTATTCCGCTATGATCAGGTCAAATCTGTAAGGTGGGGGTTTCAAAATTTTTAATAATATTGCAAAAAGGGTGATTGTGGAGGTGAGAGTGCTCTCTGATTGCTGAGAAGGATGGATTGTACAGCTGAAAGACGGTCCTGATTGACTTCCCTTTGTGTTCGAGAATGCGGTGGCGGAGCCATCGTGAGGTTGACCCCACGTACCTAGCCTGACAGATAGGACAAGTAAATAGGTAAACCCACATTCGAACTAAGTTCAGAGTCACACTTTTCTTTTTTCTTTAAGAAATTTCCGATAGTGTTATAATTGTAAAAAAAAAAAAAAAAAAAAACATATCTGAGGATAGCATTGTCTGAGAATTTTGTTTAATGATTTCCTGAGATCAAAACTAACACCCCATGTATGGAAGTTTTATATATTTAATGTTTTTGTTGACTGTGGTTGTTTTCTGGTTTTAGGTAGAATTTATGAAAACCAGCCGTGATAGTTTTTCCCCTTCCTGATAAGAATTCGTTTTTCCCCCGGGACTCTTCTAAACACATTATATCATATATATATATATATAATATATATATATATATATATATATATATATATATATATTTTATATATATTATATATGGGATATAAACATATATATATATATATATATATATTTTATATATAATATAATATATATATATATATATATATCATTAAAAAAACATATAATTTTATATATAAAATATATATATATATATATATTAATCTAATCTATATATATTTTATATATATAATATATATATATATCTAATATATAATTAATATGCATATAAACATATATATTATATCTAATATATTATATCTTATATATAATCATATATATATAATATATATATATATATAATATTAAAATATATTATCTATATTAAAACTATATAATTCTATATTTTATATATCTTATATATATCATATATATATATATTATATATATATATATATATATATATATACATGCATTCTCCGTGGAAAGAATTGGGGACCTACACGTGCTCACCCCCAAGTTCATCACAACATGAAAAGGACAATTAAGTATCATGCTGTACAACCAATTTTCCAAAATCTGACAGGGTACCAAAACAAAAAATACATATATCTACACACATGTGTGTTCCCTTGGGAAAGGAACTTCACCTCGATTGCCTACCAAGCCACTGGGTGGGCAAGCCAGCCCCCAAATCAGTGCTGGTCCCAGAACCGGTAAATAGAGATTGTGGCTCGATAAAAACCCGGGCGGAAGGCGCCCGGGAAACCAACGTTCTAAATTGCCAAGAAAAATACGGAAATCCATGATCGCTAACGTCCTTGTGGAACATGGCACTTGGAAAAAAAAAAAAAAAAAAAAAAAAAAAAAAAAAATATATATATATTATTTTATATATATATATATATATTCTTTTTTTATAATTCATAATATGTTATACATGTTATCCTACATACCTACACCAGACCACACATATTATTGGTGGGGGTTGGGTTTTATATAAATATATAATATATATATATATATATATATATAATAAAATATATACATATATAAACTTTTATATTACGGTGTGTGTTTACAAATTATCTATAATGTGTGTGTGTGTGTAATTTTAATTATATATTATATATATAAATTATAATATATATATTAATTTAGATATATATATATTATATTATATTATATAATTTTATATTAATAAAATTATATATACCTGTTTTCTTTATCTTTGTTTAAATGCATTTTAACTTGTCCTGCCTGGTTATCAAGGGCGCCTTGAAAACCCCCCGCGCGGCGTGTGGTATGAATTATCTTTTCTGTATTTAATCTTTGGGTGTAGAGGTTTGTCAGGAGAAAATAAAAGTTTGTGGAAATCCCCCAGGCCCCTTTCTCAACTCGCGCTCCAATAATTGGGAGGAACTATCTCTGCCCTTTTAAAAAGTTACCTGTATACCCAAATATTATTTGGTGAAACCAAAAATCAGTGATCTGAAGGTGTTTAAACCAGATATCCCTGCCCTGCTGCGACAGTTTCCCCGAAACCCCTTTTATAGGGAGCTAAGGGGGTGCTACCCTTGTTAAAGGGGAACCCTAGGGTGCAGTTTATTGTCTTACCCAGGACAAAATATAATATATATATATAATTATATATGTATTAATATATACACATGTATGTATATATGTATGCATTTTTGTTGTTATAATAACATATATATATATATAATATAATAATATAAATAAAAATTATTTATGTGTGTGTGGTGTGTGTGTGTGGGGTGGTGTGTCAAAAAATTAATATATTTTAAAATTTTTCTATATTATTAAAATATATTTATATATATTATTCTTAATATTTTTTTTTTTTTTTCCAAATCCCCCTGTCCCCAATCGTTGGCGATCAGGGATTTCCATGATTTTTTTGGGGAATTTAGAGCGGTTTTTACCGTTCCCCTTCCCCCCGGTTTTTTTCGATCGCTATCTCTATTTACCCGGTTCTGGGGACCCACATTTGGGCCGGGTTGCCCACCCAGTGGCTGGGTAGGCAATCGGGAAGTTCCTTCCCCAAGGGAAAAACGCGCCGGCCGGTGACTCGAACCCTCGAACTCGATTGCCGTCGTGACATCTTGATCTGATGCTCTAACCACTCGCCACCGCGGCCTGTATAAAATATATAATATATTAATATTAATATTAATATAAATTTATAATCAATAACGTACTTATGCTTGAGCACCCCGGACCTCTCCCCCATCCTTCCCAAAACTCGATTTGCGCTTCTCCCTCCACTTGCACCATCGACACCCCCAAAATATTTTTTGATGTGCTCAAACTTAGTTTCCTTTTGTTCAAGATGTCCAACGCCGGTCTTTAAAATTTATTTTTTTCCCATTTCATCATTCGTTTTTCTTTCTGTCCATTTTAAACTTAGTACTCATCTGTCACAAACATTTAAAAACTATTGACCTTTTTCTTGTCTACCTTCTCACCCCCAAACACCAAACCATATGACGCAATTGGGAAAACTAATGAGTTCAATACCTCAGCTTTGTCCGTAAGGTAATGTTTTTTGGTCTTCCAAATGTTTTGGAGCACTGTTTTCGTTTTTGGGAAAGGGAATTCTTCTTTTTTTCTCCGGTGAATCATCATATGTTTATCAAAACGCTCCAAATAAATGAACTCTTTCACTTTTCCCAACCACTCCATTGTTCATCATCGTTCATTCCGGTTATCTTTTGAATCTTCATGATCTTTGTTTTTTTTGCATTAAAAAATAAACCCGCCTTTTCGCTTTCTTCTCAACTTTATCTATAGTTTTTGTATTCGGTACGCTGGCAATTAAAAATTATCATCGGCGTATCTTAGATTTGATATTTTGTATCCTCCAACATCTACTTTTCCCCTTTAAAATTTCTCTAGAGCCCTCTTTTTAATTGCTTCAGAATATATATTTAAAAAAATGCGGAACGAATGCAACCTTGTCGTACTCCTTTTTTGCTTCGAACATTCTGTTACCCTAAGTGGTTCTTATAGTTGCTTGTTGTTGGGGCTACATGGCTTTTATTTTTGGGTGAGTGTTTTGAAATTTCATATCGTTCTGTTTTTTTCCGAGGGTATGTGATCAACCCCTATCAAAAACTTTTTTATTCGATGAACCAGGTAAGGCTTTCTGTGTTCTCTGTTTTTCTCTATGATCAATTAAATTCAAATCTGGTGTCTGGTACCTTTTCCAGGGGGAAAACCTCTTGTTCGTCTGCAATTTCTTCTCTTACTTTAACTTCATTCTTTCCAATAAATTTTTAACAAATTTTTCTGCTGTGACTTATTAAAGCAAATTTCCTGTTACTGTTGCATTGGAGTGCGTCCCTTTTTTTGGGGATGGGGGCAAAGACTGACTTTTTTCCCTCTTCTGGCCATCTTTTTTTCATTCCAAAATTTTGTACAAGTTTTTAGAAGAATTTCAAAACTTTTCCAGCATTCTTTATTGTTCTGCTGTTATTTCAATCTTTCCCGGGCTTTGTTATTCTTTAATTCTTTTATGGCTTTTTTTAACTTTATTTAGCGTGGCGGTGGTTTTATCTTCGCTGCATCGAGTCTATTAATGTTGTTTTTTAATCTTTATTCTTTTTGTATAGCTTGGAAAAATATTGTTTTCCCTCCTCCTTATTTCTCTTCCATCCATAAAACAAATCCTCCCATTTTACGTGTCCATTTTAGGTTTAAAAACCTTTGTCCTTTTAGGTTTTTTAAACCCTTTTTGCTTGTAGGTTTAACCTTTGTGCAATGTTTCGTACTCCTTGGTAAGTTCTCTAGTTGTCCCATTGATAGCAGCTTTCAATTCTCTGGCAAAGTTCATTTAAATTTTTTTTCCCCATCTCGAAAACTTTTTAAAATTTTTTTATTTGTTTTTTGTTTTTTTTTTTTAAAATTACTTCTTCAAATGGATTATTGATACCCCTTTTATTTTAGGCCTCTTATTGTTTTGATTTCCCCCTTAGTGTTTTTTTAGATATCCAGGGGGGAATTTTTCTTTTTTTTTTTGGCGATAGAATTTTTTAAACAGGCTCAGCAGGAGTTCTTTTTCCCTTTTTCCCCCAACTCCTTTGGTGTTTTATCTCTTCACTTGATTGGTCTTCAAATTTTTTTTTTCCTGTAATTTTTGTAATTGTTATAAGAGTTTTGTATCAGCTTTAGAGGGGGTGTTTGGGCGCCCATCTTTTTGAGTCTTATTTGAAAATCGATATTTTTGGTGGTCACTGTTTTCTCGGCCCAGTCTTGTCTTGGCATTTTTTATACAACTTTTCCATTCTAGTTAACACAATGTAGTCATTTGGTTTCGTGTTTTTTTTGTCTGGTGAAAACCCCGTTTTTTACAAATGCCTTGGTGTGTTGGGAAAAATGTGTTTGGGTGTAACTAATTTTTGTACTACAAAACAATAAAAACTTCACTTTTTTTCATTTATGTCCCAAGGCCGAATTTTCCCCAGGGGTCATTTTTTAACTTTTTGCCTACTTTGGGGTGAGGTCTCCCATGATTACTTTTTCTCTCTGTTAGGGATTGTTCTATAGTTTTTTTGGGGAAATATTTTTATTTTTTTCTTCTTCTTCTTCTTTTTTAACGGTAGGTTCTGGTTTGAGCCACCTGGGGCACAAAAAAAAAAAAAAAAAAAAAAAAAAAAAAAAAAATATATATATTATATTAATTATATATAATTAATGTATTATATATTAAAATATTAAAATATATAAAAAACCCCCACACACACACCACACCACACACCACACACACCACAAACAATACAATAACACACATACACCCGCACACACCAACACCACCAAAACACTAGGGGCGCACACACAAAAACACCCCACACACACACACACACCCCCAACACACAACCACACCCCACACACACACCACACACATATATTTTTCTTTTTAGGGTAATTCATGTCTGAGCCGCCGGGGGTTCACGCATGATATTTAAATTTGTGTTTTCATTTTTGTGATGCTCTTGGAGTGAGTCGTGGTGGGGGCCCAGTTCCTTTCCCCAGGGGAAGTCCCGGGTGTTACCTTTTTAGGTAATCATTCTCTCTTTTTTATCCGGGCTTGGATATATACATATATACATATGTATAATAAAATAAGGGTGGTGGAGGGGTTCACGGCTGCCAACTGAGCATACCGTTATTGTTGATATTTAATAATAATATATTCTCTATGAGTGCCCTGTCTCACAAGGACTTGGCGATCATGGATTTCCATGATTTTCAAGCAATTTAGAGGGGTTTGGTTTGCGTTGCCTTCCGCCCGGCGTTTTTATCGATCCCCCTCTATTTCCTGGTTCTGGACCGTCACTGACTTAGGCTGGCTTGGACCCAGTGACTAGGTAGAAATCGAGGGGGAAGTTCCTTGCCCAAGGGAACAACGCCCGACCGTGACTCGAACCCTCGAATCAATTGCCGTTTTGTGACAGTGTTGAGTCCGATGCTCTAACCATTCCCACCGCGGCCTTGGATCATGGCTTCCATGATTTTTCTTTGCAATTAGAGCGGTGATTTGCCATTCCCTTTCCCCGTGTTTTTTTTTTTTTTTTTTTTTTTTTTTTTTTTTTTTTTTTTTTTTTTTTTTTTTCGAGTCACCATCTCTTTTAACCGCACTGACCTTGAGCTGGCTTATCACCAAGCGCTAGGCAGGCAATCAAAGGTGAATTTCCCCTTGCCAAGGGAACAACGCGCCGGCCGGTGACTCGAACCTCGAACTCAGATTTGCGTCGTGACAGTCTGGAGTCCGACGCTCTAAACCATTCGCCACCGCGGCCCCATATATATATATATATATATATATATTATATAATATATATATATAAAATTAATTAATATATATATAATACTTTATTAAAATTCTTCTTTTGGTCCTTCATTCTCAGAGAATGGGGCCAAAATAAGGAAGAAATATCGCAAGAACAGAATGCATACATGAGGGGAAAAGGGACTCGGAATGCAATATTTTTATTGAGAATGTTGGGAGAAAGAGCGATAGAAGTTTAGACAGACTTATACCTATGCTTCACTGACTATAGCAAAACATTTGATAAAGGGAAAACCCTGAAGAAATGTTTAGATGTTGGAAGCATTAGATATTGATGGAAAGGACTTACAACTGATTTAGGAACTTATATTGGGATAATATATTGTTTAACTTATACAGTGAAATTATTTTTAAAAGGGGATTAAGAACATGCCAGGGGTGAAAGTTGGAGGGATCAAAATTAACAACTTGAGATATGCAGATGACACTGTACTAATAACAGAAAAGATCTTCAAAATATATTGAAAAGGTTGTAACAGGAAGTGAGAAAGGGAAAGGGCTTCAATAAACATCAAGAAGACGGAATTTTATGGTGATATCAAGGGAAGAAAATAACCCAAATGCTCTTTGAATATCAAAGGTGAAGAAATAAAGATGTTGAGAAATTCCATACTGGGTAGTTTTGATAACATCAGATGGAAAAAGTGTAACTGAAATAAGAAAAGAATTGGTTTTGGCAAAAGAAGTCTTCAACAAATGAGTGCTGTCTTTAAGAGCTAGAGTGTTAGAATGTTAGTGTGGTCAGTTTTGCTTTATGGGGGTGATGCTTGGACAGTCATGAAATATGAAAGAAGATTAAAAACAATAGAAATGTGGTTCCTCAGAAAATGCTCAGGGTTTTATGGGCAGAAAGAGTTACTAATGAAAAGAAGTTTTTAAGAAGAACCTTGATGAAAGTTATCAGGAAAAGACAGATGCAATTTTTAGGACACGTAATGTTTATTATCAGTATAAACCCGGCAAATCGCACTGGCGCGCGGTGGTAGGGCCCAAACTCCCAAACATGAAACCAAGCAGAATGGAGACAGTTGGGAAGGCCTACGTCCAACAAATGACCCTCATGGTGATTTAAAAAAAAGGGATGTAAAGGATTGGAAAACTTGTGTTAACGGGAAAAAGATAAAGAAAAGAGAACGGGGGTAGACAAAGGCAGAAGTTCATAAACCCTTAACAAAGATCTCAAAATGGGCAGAAGTGACTTAGAACCTTAAATTGCCAAACCCTATCGTCTACCCTTCCTTTTTGATTTCCCTCAGTGCGCGGAGGAGGGGACATCTTGCTCCTCACATTCTTTGGGGGGGCCCCGGCACTGAATGTACCTTACGGGATGGGTAAAACAAAGTCGACTCGGCCGGTATGGCCTCCGTATATATGTTGTGTGGTCTTGTGTGACTGAGTGTGAAAATGTAAATATACATTAGAAACCCCCACACACGTATTAAACATATAAAGTAAAATGAAAAAATAAATAAATAAATAATAAAATTTGGGACATAAAATAAATTTAACTATATAAATCAATCAAAATACTTTAAATTTCATTTTTGTCTTACCATTTATTTTTTTCCGGCCTTCTCATTTGCCCAAATATGGCGTTTTTTGCAATGACTTCTTTTTTTCTCCCAAAAAAAATCCCTTGTATTAAATAAAAAAACTTCAAAATATGAACTCTTTCACATTTTCCCAACCCCCTCCCAAAGATTGTAACTGTTCTCACGTTTTCGGTTATCTTATTATATTTATTTTAGTTTCTCAGATATAGGGAAGACATTTTTTTTTCTTTTTACGCAGGCTACTGTATAAAAAAAAGAGAGTGCATCAAGATCCCCCGGCTTTATTTCTGATTTGTTTTTAAAACCCCTTTTCTCTACTAATCGATGTAGCACAGGAATATACAAGCACAATTAGGACAACAAAACCGCCAAGTATAGATTTTCCCAGTTTAATCTAAACCCAGTCAAAACCCTTGGGGCCCTACCAGGCATAGGCATCCCTGCATTTAATTAAACTTTGGGATGTCCTGCTGTAGTACATCTTCCACATTATTTTACCCCTGCAAAAAATAAAACCATGTCTTGTAGTTTTCAAAATTTATCACTGTCTATATACTACATTGCATATTCTTGCACGCATTTAATCTTGATGGATAA
>NW_023659013.1:5000-22421 GCF_015228065.2 Penaeus monodon
TCTACTATGGGATGCAGAGAGCCGTCTTTCTTTGGTACTAAGATCATGGGGGCATTCCACAGTGAGGTGCTTGGTTCTATAAGATCCATCTCTAAAAGTTTCGATACTTGTTCACTGAAAGCTTGTCTGCAGCTTGGGGTATGTGGACGCAGGAATATAGACAAGCTTTGCGTCCTTCTGTAACCGGATTTCATGCTTGAGCACTGAGGTCCTACCAATGGGGCGCTCTGGGCTGGGTAGTAAGTGCGGGAATTCCTTGAAAAGACCATGTAAAACAGAACTGCCTATGGAGTAGTCAACTGGTGGTAAATCTGTAGATGATGGTGAACCCATGGCTGGAGATGCATGTGTCTGTGAGCCCCGGGCAGGTGGGACAGAGGTAACTAATGTAAGTGTAGGGAGGTCGAACTTGACTAATGGGAGTGGCGTGACCTTGCAGTCAAGCACTCTCGTAGCACGCTCAAGGCGGACCAGGGTCTCATTAGCATTGATAATACATAAAACAAACTGACCATCCCTTGCCTCGTAGAGTGCGGGTAAGGTAACCAACCCATGCACATGTACTTTCTCAGGTAACACCAGTACCGTGCCAGCCGTAGGTGGTACGCTCACAGGCACTGTACAATCCATGAAAGGTGGAAGGATGGTGGTCGCCAGGACCTTACAGAAATGATTGTCGGAGGTAGGGGTCCACGTAATGTGTGCAACAGGTTTGCGAACTGGGGGAGGAGCAAACAACTACTGGAGTGGAGGCATCATGAACCCTGGGCTTACGAGCAGCTGCAGAGGGAAACCCTTCCTCAAGCTTTGAAATAACCATAGGAATGGAGGCGTCATAGGCCTCGTGTTTGTGAGCGAATGCTGAGGGAAACTCGTCCTCAGGCTTTGAAACAACCACAAGAATGGAGGCGTCATGGGCCTCATGTTAACAAGCAAGTGCTGAGGGAAAACCGTCCTCAGGCTTTACACAAACAACAGGGTCTGACAGTACGGCAACCGGGAGCCGTGGTCCCAGATGAAGGTGTAGCTGGCTCGGCAGTAGGGGTGTCCGCGACGGGGCCACTGAGTGACAGCGTGAGAAACTCCATGTGCGTGCTGGTGGGATGAGCTTATACTTATAAATTCCATGGACGGCAATATTGTCTCTCGGAATCTGATAAATTCCAGTATTAACCATAAAATCATGACCCAGAAGCACGTCCCCAGGAATGGCAGGGGCATTAACAACTACAAAGGGGTGATTATATGTTCTGCCAGAGAGGGAAACCACTAGAGTTAATTCACTGATTACGCGATTCCCGCCACTAGCCCCATGAACGAGCCACAGAGAAGGTCTACATGGGGCTGTAATGTTGTACTTCTTCAGGGAAACGGTGGGGATAATAATCACTGTGCTGCCAGACTCAAGGAAGGATAGAACATTATGATTCTCGACAAGGATGTTTAATAGGGGGGCCCCGCATGAAGGGACGTCACCCAAGGTTCTTATAACCGTTACCCAAGCCCCTGGTGGGGGGGGGGGGTTCTGGGTGATGAACCGGCCGTGTGTCTAATGAGAAATGAGATTCTGCCGATCGCTGCTGGTTACTGGTTATACGGTATAAAGCAAGTTTAGTCTGACGGACCCGATCGGGGAATGTCCGACAGTCATCCCACTTGTGACCTTCGCTGTTGTAGAATGGGCAGAAGGGCCTGGCATAACACTCACGAGCTCTATAGCCCGAGCGGAGGCAACGGTAGCAGGTGTCTGGGGAGGGTACCCACACGGCACTGGAGTCGCGTGGCACACTATAATCTGATGATTAGCAGGTGGGTGCGCATGCAGGTGAGTGAGCAGGACAGTGCGTGGACCGAGTATAGGGAGGACGTGAGGAAAAGCAGTCAGGGGAGCATAAGGGTCGGCTATCAGTTGTGGGTTGTGATAATAAAGTGAGTTGTGGTACTTATGTGAGTTGTGAGCGCCATATTGTGATGCCGCCATGTACGGGATGTGATGGCAATATTATCGTGCCTGTGTTGTGATAATTATATGATTGTATTATGTATATGCTGCCTTTTGTGTGATATGTTACACCATGTGAAATATAGAAGATTATGTTTAGCTTATATTGCTGTGTAGCATATCGCCTATGTAAAAGAGGTGAGATTCTCTGTACAATTTGTAGAGTACAATATTTTATTTTGTGTCTGTAGTCACACGTCTGGCAGTAGCGCTCTCGGGCAGGGCCGACGCGTGGCGCACGGGACTGTGAAGAGCTCCCTTTTATTTTGTCAGAGCTGATCTACAATGAACCCTACTTTAATTTTAATTGGTGTGTTCTTCTCCCTCAAGCATCATAGAGAAACACCAAACAAACAGGTATACGAACACAACACAGTGAGTATACAAACATGGCGCAGTGATCCAGTTATTCAGTTCTGACGCCTGCCCTGTGGCCTGTCGCCTGCCCGTACCTCCTCCACCCTCGTGGCCGCTCAGTGAATGACCCGCTCAGGAGTGATTTTCATTAGTGCAGTGAATTGTGGTGCTATAGTGAAGTATAGTGTTGTGCTGTGGCTATTGTGTTTAGTGCAGTGCTATATTTAGCAGCATAAGGGAGCCGAATCGAAGCATATTGAAGATCGTAGGAGCGAGACATATCTCTGCGCTCTCTACGACGCTTCGTGAGCGACTGATTCTCTCGCGTCGCGGCTCACTCCCCCACATTGCATGGACGGAATTTCACCGGATTGCGCTGAATTTGTTTTATTATCTTCACACCCTTACCACGGAAACCATGGGTAAGGAAAGAAACCGCAAGCGGCCAGTAAGAGCGACCCGGAGAAACCAGACTCTAGCCTTGAAGAGTCTGAAGGAGCCAGTGCCAGCATCCCACCTCCCACAGATATTACTACATTGCTCCAGTGGATAATACTGAGGGATGAAAAGAGGGAAGAAGCACGTCGGAAAGAGGAGGAATATCGTTACAGGCGTGAGGAAGCCCGTCGGATGGAAGAGGAAGCCCGTCGGATGGAAGAAGAAGCCCGTCAGAAGGAGGAGGAAGCCCGACGGAAGGATGAGGAAGCCCGTCGGAAGGAAGAAGAGGCAGCACGCAGAAAGGATGATTTTGCCCGTTTTCAGGAGCTGATCCTTCGCCTCACTCCCCAGCAGCCCGTAGAGTGAACTGCGAGTTCAACAGTGAGCAGTTCTGCTGCGTCCAATGCTTCTCACTCTCCGCCGACGCCGAAGGAGCTGCCTGCCGCAGATGCGCCGGAGGAGCTGCCTACCGAAAATGCGCCGGAGGAGCTGCCTGCCGCAGATGCGCCGGAGGAGCTGCCTGCCGCAGATGCGCTGGAGGAGCTGCCTACCGAAAATGCGCCGGAGGAGCTGCCTGCCGAGGACACCCCGGAGGAGCTGCCCGCCGAAGCCATCCCGGAGGAGCTGCCTGCCGAGGACACGCCGAAGGAGCTGCTTGCCGAGGACGCGCCGAAGGAGCTGCCTGCCAAGGACTTGCCGGAGGAGCTGCCTGCCGAGGAGACCCCGGATAAGCTGTCTGCCGAGGAGACCCCGGAGAAGCTACCGGGAGTAGAGGGACTGGTGGAGGAGCGACAGTGCACCAAGTCCGACAGAAGGTAGGACCGTGATCGCCGGGAGAGTGCGGGTGACGGAAGGGAAGGTCCTGGGGCCACACCACCGCTAGAAGTAGGACCACGGAGCCTCGTTGCAGGCATCTCACAGTTGTGGTTCTCTGATGATATTCTCCACTGGGTGTGCCAGTTCACCTGCGCACCGATGGCGGACATCACTTCCAGCGGGGGGTTTTCTATTTTCCTTCAGCGATGGGGAGTGCGTCATGTCATGTCAAGCTCCCATTACCCACAGTCCAATGGGCATGCAGATGCTGCTGTGAAGAAAGTCAAGTATCTGATCCCAACGGGAATATTGACTGTGAGGAGTTCGACAGAGGCTTACTGGAATTGCGTAACGCCCCAAATTTCACTGGTCGTTCTCCTGCTCAAGTTCTGTTTGGTATGCCCCTTCGCTCCTGTGTGCCTGCCCACTCTAGTACCTTCATGAAGGAGTGGCAGACCAAGGCTGAAGACTGCGACCGTCGTGCTGCAGTACGTGCCAAGGACGTGAAGACCCGCTATGACACTCGTGCCCACTCACTTTCCAAGTTAGAAGTTGGGGCGCATGTGCGAATCCAGGATCCCACATCCAAGCGTTGGGATAAGGTTGGCACTGTCATGGGTATTGGCAAATCTCGTGATTATCACATCAGGCTTCCAAGTGGCCGTATACTGTGGCGCAATCGACGCTTCTTGTGCCCTACACAGCTCATGATTGGACACTCAACTGATTTGGAAGAACAGCTGTCAGATGATGCACCTGGATCTTCCACCCCATCTGTGCCTGTTGAACCTCGACGTTCGGAACGTATCAAATCGAAGTCCGTTCAAGACTCCCGCTAATGAACGTAAAGGGGGAGGGAGATGTGGGTTGTGATAATAAGTGAGTTGTGGTACTTATGTGAGTTGTGAGCGCCATATTGTGATGCCACATGTACGGGATGTGATGGCATATTATCGTGCCTGTGTTGTGATAATTATATGATTGTATTATGTATATGCTGCCTTTTGTGCGATATGTTACACCATGTGAAATATAGAAGATTATGTTTAGCTTATATTGCTGTGTAGCATATCGCCTATGTAAAAGAGTGAGATTCTCTGTACAATTTGTAGAGTACAATATTTTATTTTGTGTCTGTAGTCACACGTCTGGCAGTAGCGCTCTCGGGCAGGGCCGACGCGTGGCGCACGGACGTGAAGAGCTCCCTTTTATTTTTGTCAGAGCTGATCTACAATGAACCTACTTTAATTTAATTGGTGGTTTCTTCTCCCTCAGCATCATAGAGAAACACCAAACAAACAGGTATACGAACACAACACAGTGAGTATACAAACATCAGTCAGGTGGGGAGGCGGGTCAACGCGCTCACGGGCAGGAGGGTCCTGCAGGAATGACTCTCTCTTCATGTGTGCTACTACAGCACCAGTCGATTCAAATACCTGAGGGACTCTCTCGCAAGCATGGGCATAGTTGGCGGGTTTTAAGCGCTTGTTATCTGGGGGGACATAATTGTGACTAATGCTCTCCACCAGTTTTCTAGGTAGTGTCGAATAAAAGTACAGATTCAGCAATATGGGCTGTGAACAAATTATGAGCGTCTTCAGTCCATTACTAATGGGCTGGAGTCGGGGATTTTTTCAAGTGCTGCTAAGTTATCACTGACTTTCGAACAAAAGGAGGTTAGGTCGCCAGAGGAAAGTGAGTCAGGTCTCAGTTAAATATGTTAGAAAGTTGGAGGCCGATGTGGTCAGAGGGTCTGGCAAATTTCAACTGAAAATCAGTATTAAAATCACTCCATGCGCTACTCAGATTTTCCTTAACTCACTTTGATAATTCACTGATAGCTGGAACACTGAGGTCAAGTCTTTGAGTTACATGTCGGATACACATCTTTGAGAATTCAGGTGAATTGCGGTCAAGTGTTGGTTCTCTCGAGCTCACATAGTTTTTCAGTTTGGATGAAAATTTGGGAGGGGGGGTGATTCATTAGTTATCATCTCGATGGGGTTAATCAAGGAGGAAAATGTCGTAGTCGGTTGGTAAGGGAGGATTCAGGTGCTGTATGGAAAAGGGATGATGGAGGCGGAGGGGAATATGCAGGCGAAGGTGAGGGTGGGCGGTTGTCGGTTGTAAGTTCGTACGTGCGTGTTGTTGCCGTCGCTGGTGTGGCGGCGTGTTCACTGTATGAGTGTTCAGTGTTATTAGTGTTGTCCGTGTTTAATCCAAGAATGTTTGCGTCGTCCAGGTTGCGAGATCGTAACTGGAGGTCACTCCTATCGACTGGATGTTTCGGCATGGGGTGTTAAGCAGTGAGGGTTGATGAATGAATATCGCAGGTGATAGTCGTGCGAGGTGGGGTTAGTGGCGAGAGGATGTGAGTGAGTGCGGGAGGAGAGATCGCCGTTTTCTTTGCGGCGGGCAGATTGAAACATATGCACAGTGCGGGAGTAAATCAGACAGTACAGTATGGGGAAATATCAAATGAAAAAATATCACCTAGATAACCTAAAAAAAAAAAATGTTGCACCTTAACACAATCGGCAAGCGGTGTGTCACGTGTAAACACATGTAGGTTGCTTACTTTGCTTGTTTCTTGAGATCTCTCTTGTGTGTGGTATTTGCTCTGCGTCTGCTGGCTTTTTGCTTCGGAGACAGGAGTCTGTAGGGCCGGAGGCAGGGGTTTGTTGTGGGCCGAATCCCGTCGCTGCCGAAACTGTAACGATGGCCGATGAACTGTAGAGTGCGTGTCTGGCACGATGCGGAAATCTTAGGCAGTGGCAAAGGTGAACATACTTCTTGCTAGTTTGCTGCAGTATATTATATTGCAAGGAGAGGATGATACAACTGACGGACAGAGGTTCGGTCCGGTCAGTGTGCCATAGGCTGTCTGGCTGTCACTTGCAGGCTGAACAAGGAACTCACAAGGAGTGTGTGTAAAACTTCGCTATCATTACTCAAGTATGAGTAGATAGGTAATGTCTATGGAGTTAGTGAGATCCTAGTTGAGATCTGGTTTCATACCCTGAGTGACCTAGGTTTCGAGTCCTGGTCAGAGAGGATTGTTATTTATCGATATCAATGTGGCTTCGCATTATTCCATCTTTCATATATATGTATATATACATTTTTTTTTTTAACGGTAGGATTATGTTTGAGCCGCCGTGATACTTAACTACAGTTTTCATGTTGTGATGCTCTTGGAGTGAGTACGTGGTAGGGTCCCCAGTTCCAGTTCCTTTCCATGGAGAGTGCCGGTGTTACCTATTTAGGTAATCATTCTCTCTATTTTATCCGGGCTTGGGACCAGCACTGACTTGGAGTAATGGAGCAATGCAAGGCCACATTTATATTGCCCATTCAGCCACCCAGTGGTCAAATAGGCAATCGAGGTAAAGTTCCTTGCCCAAGGAATTTCATCGTATCTAGATTCGATTTACCTAAAATTATTTAAATCAGTGCAAATGCTCAATACGCACGCGGGCGATGCGTGTGTGCATGGGTGCACTCATGTACTTGCATGCGGCGCTTGGTGTGTGCACTTTTCATTGATTTAAATAATTTTAGGTAAATCGAATCTAGATACAATGAAATTCCTTGGGCAAGGAACTTTACCTCGATTGCCTATTTGACCACTGGGTGGCTGAATGGGCAATATCAATGTGGTCTTGCATTGCTCATTATCCAAGTCAGTGCTGGTCCCAAGCCCCGGGTAAAATGGGAGAGAATGATTACCTAAATAGGTAAAAACCGGCACTCTCCGTGGAAAGGAACTGGGACCCTACCACGTACTCACTCACAAGGGAGTGTGTGTAAAACTTCGCTATCATTACTCAAGTATGAGTAGATAGGCAATGTCTATGGAGCTAGTGAGATCCTAGTTGAGATCCGGTTTCATACCCTGAGTGACCTAGGTTTGAGTTCTGGTCAGAGAGGATTGTTATTTATCGATATAAATGCGGCTTCGCATTATTCCATCTTTCACATATATGTATATATACATACATATAGATATATGTATATATGTATGTATATATATATATATATATGTGTGTATATATATATATATATATATATATATATACACACATGTATGGATTTATACATACATATATATAAATATATACACATATACATACATATGGGGGCCGCGGTGGCCGAATGGTTAGAGCGTCGGACTCAAGACTGTCACGACGGCAAACTGAGTTCGAGGGTTCGAGTCACCGGCCGGCGCGTTGTTTCCCTTGGGCAAGGAACTTCACCTCGATTGCCTACCTAGCCACTGGGTGGCCAAGCCAGCTCAAGTCAGTGTCGGGTAAATAGAGATGGTGACTCGATAAAAACACCGGGCGGAAGGCAATGGCAAACCACCGCTCTAAATTGCTAAGAAAAAAAAAAAAATCATGGAAGCCCATGATCGTCAAGGCCGCGGTGGCCGAATGGTTAGAGCGTCGGACTCAACACTGTCACGACGGCAATCTGAATTCGAGGGTTCGAGTCACCGCCGCCGCGTTGTTCCCTTGGGCAAAGGAACTTCACCTTGATTGCCTACCTAGTCCACTGGGTGGCAAAGCCAGCCCAAGTCAAAGTGCTGGTCCCAAGCCCGGTTAAATTGAATAATGATTACCCAAAAAAAAAAAAAAAAAAAAAGGTACCACCGGCACTCTCCGTGGAGAGGAACTGGGGATCCTACCACGTACTCACTCCAAGAGCATCACAACATGAAAACTACAATTAAGTATCATGCTGTGACCACGGCGGCTCAGACATGAACCTACCGTTAAAAGAAGAATACATACATATATATATTTACATTTATATATAGTAGATAGATTGTTAGTCATCTACTATTTGGGTTATTGGTATCTTATCTCTTTGGGGAGTGTTTGTTGTGGGTGTGAGTGGTGAAGTCGGAGATCAACGGGGGAGCCGGTAGGCTCCCCAGTCACCTAAGGACTGGGCAGTCCTAGTGGTGCTGCTGTTGTTGTCTGGTTCTACTGGAGGATCGGGGAATGCTGATCTCGTTTCGGGCTTTGCAGCTTAAGTACACTAGCGCTGTGTCAGTGTGCAGGAAATGAGGGGAGCCCGCTGTCCAATGAGCGCGGACATGGCTGTGGACCTGATGTGACCCAACCTGGGAAACTACGCTGAACTCCAGGTTGCAGGGTCGTTCTGCCACAGGTACTCCCCCTCCAGAGAGTGAGCAAAGTGAGCGAGCGAAATACCATAATGTGTCACTCCGGTGGTCACCAGTATAGTAGATGGATGGTTGCGTATCTATTATATGAGGTTACTGGTGTCTTATCTCTTTGGGGAGTGTTTGTTGTGGGTGTGAGTGCCCATAGGTATGGCTGGGTGTTGGTGGTGAAGTCGGAGGTCAACGGGGGAGCCGGTAGGCTCTCCAGTCGGCTAAGGACTGGTCAGCCCTTGTGGTGCTGCTGCTGTTGTCTGGTTCTACTGGAGGATCGAGGAATGCTGATCTCGTTTTCAGGCTCTGCGGCTTAATACACTAGCGCTGTGTAAGCGTGCAGGGAACGGGGGGAGCCCGCTGTCAATGAGCGCGGAATTGGCTGTGGCCTGATGTGACCCAACCTGGGAAACAACGCTGAACTCCAGGTTGCGGGGTCGTGCTGCTACTAATTATAATACTTTTATTAATATATATTACTATATATATAAGAACAGGACATAAGCAGTAAAAGGAAGGACCTTTTCCCCTCCTCCCCTCTCTCCTGAGTAAATCGGTCCTTAATTGGACGATTCAGAGGGGAAGGAGGATCGGTTCCGGAAAGGGGTTTGGCGGACGGGCGCAGGGGTGGAGCCGAGCAACGGCAAGAGAGTCCCCATGATCCTCGATGTGTGGCTTTTGCTGGGCATATTAAAGAGAGGCATGCGCCCGGTCCCATGCAATCTCGGCCTCGGCCTTCCGCGTTAACCGGGCGGGGAGCACCCCATGTTTGATGCCCGATGCTTGGTTTTGCATGTAGCTTCGTCCCTCCTAGCCTACTCTTTCCTATACGAATTTTTCGGCATTGATAACTCTGTGCACACCTTCTGGTGAACTGGACCCCATCTTCGGGCGCTAGTGCCCCGGACGTGGGCAAAACCTTTAAACCTCCCGCAGGGAGGGTGTGTACTGGGGGGCCTTAGAAGGCCCCCCTACGGTGGGCAATAGAGAGTTGCCATTCTTTGCTAGGGACTGGTTTGGCAGACCATCTGATGACTGCCACTCTTTCTTTCGAATAGGGCGATAGGCAGGTAGAGCCCCCTTGTCAGGCCTTCAGCCAGGTCTGTCTAATACAGCTGCTTGACCAGAACATCAAGTTCTTCCTGTGATAGGAAGTACCTGATAAAGTTAGTTTTTCTCCCTCACTGTGATGAAATAGTCTGTGGTTGGCTATTTCAGGGGGATGAAGGAACTTACTGGAACAGGTAACAGGTCCCCTTACTCTCACTGAGGTGAAATTGGGTTTAGAGAGAGAGGGATCCGTTAAACCCACTCTGCCAAAAGACTGCCTGGAAAAAAGTCAGCCCCTCTCCTCACTGTGATGAAACGTCTGGGTTGCTGTTTTCAGAGGGACGAAGGAGCTATGGAACAGGTACAGGACCCCCCTTCTCTCATGAGAAAAGAGGGATTCACGTTAAAAACCGTCCTGCCATAGGAACCTCCTGGAAAAAAATTTATTTCTCTCCCCTCACTGTGGTGAAACGTCTGTGGCCGGCTGGTTTCAGGGGGATGAAGGAACTGACAGGAACAGGCGCAGGACCCCCCTCTTTCTCAATGAGGTTAAAAACAACCTTTGGGCGTTTCAGAGAAAGAGAGGATTCACTTTGAAAAAGGGTACGTCCTCTCTGGGAGGAAAGGGGAAAACTGCCGGGAAAAAAAGTGAAAGAGCCCCCTTTCCTCACTGAGGGAGGAGCGAAGTGTTTCCCATCAATGATGTCCTTAGGGAAGGACATCCCCTCTGGGATATCCCAGAGGTTGACACTACCCAGGTGTTTTGCCATGGTGCACCCTTGTGAGCTGGGAGACGGGAGTTCCTGGAGGTTTGAGCGATGCCGTGCACGAGTATGCCCTGCGCTAGGCAACACCCCTTTTTGGTCCTCTATTCTGGCAAGAAGGCGGCCTGATCCAGGCCAGTAAGGTCAATCGGCTTGGTCTCCCTCGGAGGCTTGGGGTAAGCAGTCATGCTGCCGTTGGTACCCACACCATCCGGGTCGTAACCAGTGCAACGGCCTAATTGGGCTGCGTATATCACTCATCACTCCTTTTTGTGTTAGACATGTCCTAGCATTCAGCTTCCCCTTTTTTGGACTCCGTGGTGGTGTGGGGCGTGGGGTGGATGAAGCACTGCAAGTAATATGGAAAATCAAAACAAAAATCCCCACAGCGACCTTACTGTTGACGACCCGTGCAGCCAGACCACGCAGCCACCCTGAACCCTTAGTGCCTCCGGGTGGAAAAAGAAAACCCTGAGCACAGGATGACACTGTCATCCTGCTGCCAAGATGGTGGACAAGACGGGAAAAATCATGTACAAACATGTCTGTCCACCAGATTGTCCAACAGATGGACTCCCCTGCTGGCCCCTCCAGGCCAGAAACCAGACCGGGAAAGGGCCTCTAGCTCCCCTAGACGACCCCACTGACTAAATCAGGAGCACCAAGCTGAAACACCGAAACAGCGTGCCTCCACGAAAACCCCCCAAACCGAAAGGGCGGAACGCATACGGCCCGGGGGGGACGACTCTGATGGCGGAGGTCGGGCCCCCAAGGCGTTTCCCACAATTCAAGGTCCCGTCCAAACCAAGGCTTCGCAATGCCTACCAAATGGTAAGGGCTTTGGAAGCCAGCGCAAAATCCGGGCTGCGATCCGGTTTGCGCCGAGATCAGGGCATGATCATCATGCCCAACGATCAAGCCACCCTTTTGGGTTTTCCTTCAGGAAACAAAGGAGCCTAAAGAGGGAGGAAAAGTGACCCTCTCGCCACTGAATCCCGGGGAAAAGAGAGTCAAGATGTGCAAACTGGCTTTCCGCTATCATACGATTGGAGGTGATAGCATACACCCACGGTGTGGAGGCTTCCGATTGTCGAAGGGGAAGCTCCAACCAGGCAGTCCTTGGTAACCATGAAAGTACCCCAAAGTTTCTACCTTGATCTGGGTTAATGGGGTACCTTCACTACGCACTTAGTGCTGAAACCACTTCGGTGTTTCAAGTGCCAGAAAGTACGGATCACCCAGGCTAACTGACAGGCCAAGCCAAAGTTGTGTCTGTAGAAAGGCACACAACACCGAGGTGTGCATCAAGGCAATAAAGAAGAAAAAAAAGGACCAACAACCCAAAATGCCTAACTGTGCCAAGAGGCATAAAGCCGGGAGCCGGCTTGCCTGTCAGAAAGAGGCGGCCCTCAAAAGGCAAAGAGGTTGGCAAGAAGCGACCAGACTTTGTACTGCCCCCCCAGGCACCTACGTCTGGGGGGGGAAACAAAAGCAAAAAGGCTTCCCGACCTCCTAAGAGAAAGGAAGCTGCCCCCAGCCGAACCGGAGATCTCCGACAATCAGGAGTTCCCCCAAGTAAAGCAAGTGCAGAGGAACCACAGGAAGAAAGGTTCCAACAGCACCACACGGTCCTCCCCAGACCCAGAAGACATGTTCTTCGACGAGGGGGACATGTCGATCCTGATCACCGCTGTAGTCAAAGCAGTGGCAGAAATCCTGTCCAGGACCAAGGAAAGGCGGACAACATCGCCGTCGCCATGACGGCATTCAAACAGACTGTCAAAAGCATAAAGGGAAGGAAGATGGAGAGGGCCAAATCAGCCCAATCCTCCCCCTCACCCCAGGTCGAGACTCCCCTCCCCACCCCAAACCCAGGCTATGCCCTCACAGGCAGAGCCTAGCCAGGCTATGCCCTCACAGGCAGAGCCTAACCAGGCTGATTCAGTGCCACAAGCCGAATCAGAAAAAAGCTGAGCCTCCCCAGGCAAGGCCAGCCAAGGCACAGAAACAGCCTGGCCAGAAAAAAGCCAAACAAGAGAAGTCAGAGCTCCCAAAAGGCTTTTCCACCCCCCCGGGATCAGGGATAGCCTGACAGCCGAAGGAGACCCCTCAAGCAGTGAGGATCTCACAATGGAGTTGTCAGACTCCGACTGTCAACCCGAATACGACGATGTCTCTGATGTAGCTATCAAATTAGTAAAAATCATGGCACGCAATCTAAGCATTCTGCAGTGGAACATCTGTGGCGTCTCCTCCCAAGGAGTTCCATCCTCCAGCAAAGTGCGATCAAGGAGCATTGACATCGTCATGCTCCCCGGAGACATTATCAGCGGAAGCTGTTCGCTTCTCCCGGGTATCACGTCTACGCGCTGCCACGTTCCGATGGCAAAAGAGGCCTGATGACCTGGTCAAAGCAACAATTCCCCGCTCCGCAATAGCCGATGCACCGCACTTTTGGGGGAAGATGTTGAATCTCTTGCCGTCGAGATTCAACTGGCCGGGGGACCCCTGAAATTGTACAATGTGTACAGCCGGCCACACTGTAGTAGCTTAGACATTTAGCCAGGTATGTGCTTCCGCAGCACACGCCGAGTGATCATAGGGGGAGACTTCAAAGCACACCACCCCCATCCTGGCTCCCTGCAGGGCACCGGATGCGGCTTTGGGCCCTCACATAGCCAACGTGCTTGAGACATTCCCCGAGATCGCTCTCCTCAACAGCCAGGAGCCAACGCATGTGAGAGGAGGGGTCCTAGACCTCACCCTGGCCACTGCGACTCGGTGGAGGAAATTTGGGTGGCGTGTCGATGAGACCGTCACTAGTGACCACTATGGCACTATAAACAACCCTCATGGATAGTGGCCCAGCCGAAATACCCACCGAATCCAAGATGGAAAACATACAAGGCCAACTGCCCGGCGTTCCAGAGCGCCTTGGGCCCCCTGTCTGAGAAGCAATGAACCACACAATGCGAAAATGTGGAATTGCTACAAGCCAGACTTGTAAATGCCATTGATGAGGCAGGCCTCACTGACCATACCCAAAACTCGGCCTGGGTCCAGGGGTCACAAAGGGCCCTGGTACTTCAAAGGCGAGATTAGGGAGGTCAACCACAGGGTAAAATTTTTGCTGAAAACATTTCCAAAGGGAAAGAACCCCCGACAACCTAGCCCCCTCCTAAGGGAGGCTGTCAGGGCGCCAAGGAAACTGCCAGCAGAGTGAGGCAGGAAAAGTGGCTGGAATGGTGTGAGTCCTTCAATCACCGTACCCACCCTCTCAGAGCTATGGCAACAGGTCAAGCGAGCCACCAGCCCCCTCAGCCCCGAGATGCACGCACCACGACCCCCAGTCCCGAAGCCAACAGACGGCGCAAGAGTTCTCTGCGAGAACGAGTAGCGACAGCCCGCCAGCCGAACTGAGGGCAAGACAAGAAAAAGCCTACAACCAGACAGACTTGCTCACATCAGAGAAAGGGCAGCCCAACCCGATAAAATCAGACGTTATCTTTTCTCTGAGGGGAAATAAGAGATGCATATAAAGCCAGCTGCAACACAGCCCCGGGCGATGACGGGATCTCGTACCCCATCTCTCCCGCCTGGGACTGGTAGGTGGGGCTTGCATTCCTGCAACTCATCAACAAGTCCTGGGAAACTTTCCCTCTACCCCAGAGCTGGAAGAGGGCTACCATAGTTCCCATCCCTAAACCAAAGGAGCCGGGAAAGTAAACCGCCCCATCTCTCTCCTCAGCTGTCTGGCCAAGACTGCCGAGAGGATGGTACTGAACCGGCTCCGATGAAAAATGGGACCCCCACCCCGAACACCTCCACGGGTTCACCAGGGGCATGAGCACAGCAACAGCATAGCCCCGCTCTTGAGCACAATAAACACAGGCACATCGTGGTAGTATTTTCCCTTGACCTGGAGAAGGCTGTCGAATTGGCAAGTCCTTTTGCCATTCAGGAGAGCCTGATCCAAAAAGGAATCAGAGGTAAGCTCTTGGCTTGGATAAAGGGGACTACTTTACGAATAAACAGCCAGAGTCAAATTCCAAGGTCACCTATCACAGCACATGCCACTAGAAATGGAACGCCACGGGTGGGGTTCTCAGTCCAGCCCTTTTTAACACATTAATGTCCTGTATCCTCAACATAAAAACCCCCCAGTGGGGTGCAAGATCATCTCCCATGCACACGATCTCGCTATCATCTCCACTGGACCACACTGCCTAAACAAAGCCCAGCGTTGTCTGGACTTGGTATCCGAGGAGTGTTGCAGGACAAGACTAAAGATCTCTGCAGCCAAATCCAAAGCCATGGCTCTGAGACAGAGGGGTTTAAGGCACAAGTCTGAAAATCCAGGGAATGACTTGGAGTGGGTTTAGGACTACCTCTACCTTGGGGTAAGGATAGACCGGACCCTCTCCTTCCGCAAGGGTTTTCCCGCACCTGCTTGACCGAACAAAGGCAAGACTGTCTGTCATGAGAGCAATGAGTGGAAGACGCATAAGGGCCAGACATAGAGTAACTAAGATCATTCTACGTACATGCTGTCAGGCCCATTGTAGACTATGCCTCCTCGCTCTGATTTGGGATTAAGAGAAAAATATAAAGACCAATTAGAGACAGTCCCCAAAAAGAAGTCGCCAGGGTCATTCTGGGTGCCCCAAGGTGGGCGAAGGTCCCCAAACCTCCTAGTGGAGACAAACCTTCTCCCCTTGGCCTCACGAATTTATTAACGGCAGCACAATTCTTATCAAAGGTCATCCAGGCTCCCAGGAACACAAGCCTAAGACACAAAATAGTCGAACGCCTAGAACAAGATAACGAGCTGTTTGCAATAACTCTGGCTGTCTCACACACCAGGGTGCTAAACGCCATCAGCTCAAAGAACCGCTACTGGCCCCAAGGGGATGGACTCCCACACCCGACTTTGTCGAAGCTCCGCCGTGGGCACAAACCTCGATAGAGTTCTCGGTCATGAGACTGGCAAGCAAAAAGAATGAATATTACGCCAGCCAAAGGCAGAAACCCAGAGGGTCATTGCAACCATCCCCCCCCTCCGGGGAGCAGAACATATTACACGGATGGATCGGTCGATCCCTTGACCACACTGCAGGCGCCGGCTTCGCAGCAAGGATCCACAATATCCATGAGGGTAACAGACAACGCCTCCTCGCTACAGGCAGAGGCAGTTGCTATCAAAGGAAGCACTGAGCCACGCGTCCGTTTAGGGAAGGACACCTGGGGGTCATACACACAGACTCCAAAGGAGCCTTCGACTGTCTTTAGCAGCGCCCCACCCCTGACAACATCTACCTCTGACAACCATCCGCACACTGCACAGAGGATTCTTGCTCAGGGTAGAAGAATTATCATAAACTGGGTTCCCAGCCATATAGGGATCAGAGGCAATGAGCTTGCTGACAGATTAGCCGAAATCGGCCGGGGGATGCCCCCTAATCCCATGATAATACATCAGAGCCGAAAATTACTTAGGAGGAAGTGTACGGTGACGGCCAACTCCTTCCTCCTGCAGCTAAAAAGAGAGGAAACGAGATATTCCCCCTCGCCAGCTGGTACTCCCGACGCCACAGGTACGAACCCCTGGCACTCTCTGAAATAAACAATAGAGGTACCGAAGTCATTCTGCACAGAATGCGCTAGGTTACCACTGTGCAGGCAAAATTATACAAAACCATAGAACATTAAGAGAGGTGTTGCATGCATTGCGGCGAGCCGAACGCCACACTCGTACATTACTTGGAGAATTGCGTGCACACGCAATTCCTAAGACAAAGCCCACAGCACACAGCCGTCGTGCTGGTAAAGAGATTATGCGAGATGCTTACACCCCGGCTACAGGAGTGCTGCTGGCAATCCCACCGCCAAGGTAAGCAACCGAGTGTCAGACAAACAAATGAGGCAGTCATAAAAAAGCTGACACAGGCCGGGCCATAAGCGAAAGGCCCGGGCGAAGCCAGAACTTAGCAAATTTTCAAGCGAGCAAGCAGCATTTTATATATTTACATTATATATATACATATAATATACAATATTTTACATTTATATATATATGTATATATATAATATATGTTATATATAAAATATATATATTATATATATATATATAATATATATATATAAAAGTGTAGATGTGTGTGTGTATGTAAATTTTTAGGTTATTATGTGCACCACACACACACACACACACACACACACACACCACACACACACACATACATGCGCACCGCACGCGCGCGCGCGCACACACACACACACCCCATATGTAAGCAAGTTTCACAAGTATAGATTTGTATGTAAATCATCTTCGTATTCGCCTGTACTTCAAGTGTCTCACCCTTTGGGGATGACTTGATTCGCTGCTCGATTTGTAGACAGTTTCATGTAGAGCAGCGTTCTTGAAGTTGTTGGTATTCTTTGAGAAAATTCTCCAGCTGTGAGTGTGATATTCAAAAGGGTAGGCTGCGAGGAACTCGGCCTGGAGAGCTATCTCCGGGGTTAGGATCGCTTTTGCTGCAAACAGTGATCTAAATGTACTTGATTATGAAAGATGATATAGTAAATTAATAGTAATACCAAATAAATGGAGTTGTTTTATCAATTACCGAATACCTATCTATACATAATGTAGACAGGTTTTTGTTATTATTATAGAAACCACTATCAGGAATAGGAAGTAAACAGACTTTAATTTAAAAGCCTTGGAAGATACTAAGAATTACCAACCGGGGGTAAAATAACTTTTAACTTTAATTATTTCCAGGGTGGAAAAAAAAAAAAAAAAAAAT
>NW_023659014.1:0-22421 GCF_015228065.2 Penaeus monodon
CTGCACTTTCAGCTCCGGAGATCAGGACCCGGGAGCATTCGGCAAGCAGCTTCGCGACCGCATGGCCCACGTCCGCTCTCGTCCTACGAGACCATCACGGCAACGAGACATCTACTTGCCCCGCGACCTCCAAGACTGCTCACATGTCTTCATAAGACGACCCACCAAGCCTCCCCTCTGCCCACCCTATGAGGGACCCTTCCCGGTCATCAAGCGGGACAGTAAAACCATCACCATTCGGCGACCACGAGGAGACGACACCGTCAGCATCGACCGTGCGAAGCCTGCGCATCTCCAGGAGCAATGCACGATTTCGAAGGTTCGTTTCGCGACCGTTACACTGGAAGGGGAGTGCTGTGGTGACCAACGTGCGACGAGCTTCCGCGCTCGGTAGAGTCAGGTCCAGGCGGTTTGGCGATCCGACTCCCGCCAATCACCGCGCAGCTCATCGGACCTGACTCGAGAGTATACATCGCGGCTGGCATATTTATGCCACCGAGTCCAAAAGAAACTCACTCATCGGCTAGGCTCTCACCCGAACACTAGCTGTACACTCTAAAATAAAGAGTAATTTGACTTCTTGTGCGTTTGCCTACAACCACAGAGGGTCTTATTAGTTTCCTTAGGGAGACTAATATTTTCAATAAAATTTAATTATGCACAATGTTTATGCAATGATTTTATGCACTTAGAGCATAATATTTATGCTTTGATTTTTAATCTATTTATTGTTATTTGTAAGATATTTATTGATAAATTTTTAAAGTTTTAAACATTTTAATATTTCTAGTTAACAAGGTATACGCCGCTAATGACCTTAACTGTTGACGCGGCAGATAATTTTAAATAATCAATCAATCAATCGTCTGTGCCTCTCTGTCTGTCTGTTTGTTCCTGTCTGTCTGTCTGCTCGTGTCTCTGTCCCCCTCGCTCTCTCTCTCTGTCTGTCTTTCTGTCTCCCTCTCTCTATCTGTCTTTCTATCCCCTTCTCTCTGTCTGTCTGTATGTCACTCTCTCTTATCTCTCTCTTACTATCTGTCTATCTCTGTCTCCTCGACCTTTCCCTCTCCCTTTCTGTCGCCCACTCCCTCTCTCTTCACGCTCATCTGCTATCTCATTATCTGCAATTTCTTCAAGCAAAAACAGTACATTTGTAATGAAAGTTATTAAAGTTATCCTTTTTCAATGAAATTACCCCGTACTTCATCTCGCTTTGCTCACCCTTGTCTTTCTCTTTCTCTCATTCTTTCTCTCCCTCTCTCCCCCGTCTCTCTCTGTTTTTCTTTCCTTCTCTCTCCTCCCTCCCTCTCCCCCCCCCCCCTTCCCTCCTTCATTAAAAACGTCATCAAGACGTTCATTGAAATTCTGTGATCTTAGAGAGGGTATTAAGAAGTTAAATTGATGAAAGGACTTTAGTAAAGCATTAATTTTGATAATATAGAGTGCCTTCCGAGAAATATTGGTAGATTATAATAATGATAATGGTGAAAATAAGAGAGAATGGTATTGCGATAATGATAGTAGCAAAAACAGAAGGGATGATATATATTATAAAAAGGCCATAAAAATTCTGATAACGATAACAATAAGGGGCAAGATGGCAATGATAAATATAACTATAATGATATTAAAAAAAATGATGATTATAATAAGCATAATCATATTGACAACAATAGTGCAAATTACTAAATATTAATAGCAACAATACAATAATAACAATGATAATGGCGGTGATGAGGATAATAAGGATGAAGATTATGATAACGACAATGATAACTATAACGATGATAATTACAACGTTATTATTGTAAGGTTCACGCCTTTCTTAAGGGCCAGATGTCATCTGCGAAAGAGGAGCTCGGAGTACTCATGTGAGGCGGGGAACAAGTAGGAAGGAACAAAGGGGTCCCGCTCACTCCTCGTGAGGAAAGAAAAAAGGCCAAAAAAAGGGCCAATCTTGCAAATTCTGCGGAAATAGATTGATTATTGCTTTAACAGATACTATTTTTCCGGACGTGCTAAAAAAAATTCCTTTTCTTACACAAAATAAGCAGATAAAAGGGGTAAGCGGAGAGATAAGAACAGTAGTAATCGTAGTAGAAGTAGAAGCCAAGCAGAACAAATAGTGCAGAAGTAGTAGTAGTAGTAGTAGTAGCAGAAATAAAAATACAGAGACTAAAGAGATAAAACACAGTAAAATTAAATAAAAGCAGCAAGAATAGTAAAAGCAGGAATAAAACAAAGGCAGGTAAGCAATATTTTTAAAATCAGTGCTAAAATTTAACTGAAATTGAATAGCAGTTGCTAAAATACATCCCTCATTGATAAATTCAATTTCTCAAACTTCCAGCGCAAATACAAAGTACCCAAGAAACGAAAATGGGCTGCTAAAAAAATTTGGTGATGTTTCAGCATCGATGAGTGTACATCAGAAACACGCACAATTCCAAGTGACGCTGTTTATTGCCATGGGCCACAGGCTGTTATGGGACTCGTGACGTCACAGAAAACGAACACAATTCAAAAATAAAATATGTGATAAAAACATTAGACAATAAAATGCACATAAAAAAAAAAGTAAAACACTATAAAAATACAAAGTAAGAAAAATACGTGTCAATAATATCAAAATGAAACATAAATACAAACAGTTTATAAAATATAAAAATAAGTATTCAAAACTCGTAATAGAATGGTTAGAATAAAACAAAAAAATACTTGGCTGAAAATTACGTGTCATTGTATTGTCACCTCGAGGTAAGTTGAACAAAAAAAAGGCTGAAAGATAAACCAAAGACTTAAAAAACAAATTAAACAAAAGCAGAACTGGTGTGAAATAACACAAGGCAGCAGTCAAAGTGATTAAAAGGGAGGCCAGTAGCAAACGGGCACCGGGATAACTAAGTAGTGCATCGCAGGGGGAAACGTGGTACCATACGAAGTTAAATGGGAGTGCATTGGAATGTGTCGCCCTCGTCTGGATCGCAGACCACACTCTACATTATCATCAAAATTAATAGGGTAATTTTTTTCTTTTTATGTTTTATTATTCTTGTAATCACCTTCATCGTAGCTATCATTATTGCTTTTCAATCATTATTCATTAGTACTGCTTTAATAATAATAGTCACTATTATCAGTATTATTATTATTATTATTCATAACATGAATAATAATGAGGGTAATAATGATAATGGTCCTATTATTACTCTCTACTACTACTAATAGTCAAAATAGGTCCCATATCCACAGAGTACTCTACTATCTGTAGAGTACTACTTAGCCGCAGGATGATGCGGTAGGATGGCCAGGTCTTTTCTGCCCCTTTATCCTGTTGTTTTATCTCTTTCCGACTTTCATTTCATACTGGATGTTAACCATGCTTTCACACACACACAACACCACACACACATCATACACACACACACACACACACACACACACACACACACACAACACACACACACACACACACACACACACACACACACACACACACCACACACATACACACACACACACACACACATACACATACACATACACATAAACGCACGATTAGTCTGATTAAAAATAATGTTACATCATGTTTATGACAATATCTTTATGCTGCATTCATTTGATTACAGCATAGTATCTATTATTTTTTTTACTGCGCTTATCGTTGTACTTGATACTCCATGATCTATCGCAGTGCGCGATGCCCCGTTTCGGCTTATCTCAACTTCGGCGACCCCGGCTTGCTCTTTCGTAATGGAGATACCAAGCAACGATTTTACAAACTATACCAAAAGAGCTAGAGATGCCAGGTGTCGCTAGCCGGATATTCAAATGTTTTATCTACACATGAATAAGCCGTAATTAGTTATTCAAGCTGAACTATGAGTATATAATTAAAAATTATATTATCACGATGCTTATAAACCCTACAAACGAAGAAAGCAAATATACGAAGAAACGGTAGAATCATGATGATAACTACTATTGTTTGCATTGTGTGGTCATGTATCGGAGGCGCCACAGAAATTTTTGATACTCAATACTTTCTTGTAATTATTTTCCATACCAAAATGATACTATTAAAGTTCTTTGCAGTGTGTCATCAAAGTTATGAGTCTAAAGATCCTTCTTGTAGTTTTTTTTTTAAATATCCTATTTATCATATTTCAATTCCCATCCTCAGACACCTATAGTTCTATTGGTGTGCCAGAACACAGGGATAGTAAATGCTATGCACTCAGATTCCTAGCAGGGAATCTCACAAAAGCCACTACATGTCCATAATGTTATCCTACAATCAGTTTGGAAAGCAAGGTATGAGGGCAGAGATCAAAAGGATATTTTGCACTACTTTTGCAATTTTATTGCATGCTAAATAACTAAATGTTACTGCTTAATGGCCCGAGTCCATCTGCGAAGAGAGCCCTCGCGAGTATTACTCAGTTGTGCAGGCGCTGGGAACAAGTAGGAAGGAACAAAGCCGCCGGATACACGACTCACATCTCGCGAGCAAAGAAAAAAAGGCAAAACCGGCCCCAATCTTGCCCAAAGTTCCGTCTTAGGTACTGTTGGGTTCACCAATGCGGAAAATAGCATTGGATATGCTATTAACACGATATATTTAACGCGACAGTCGCTAAACAAAATCTAGTCCTACACAAAATAGCAGATAAATAGCGGGTAAGCGGAGAGATAAGAACAGTAGGATCGTAAGTAGAAGTAGAAGCACAAGCAGAACAGCTTAGTGGCAGAAGCTAAGTAGTAGTAGTAGTAAGTAGCAGAGTAAAAAAAATACAAGAGACTAAAGAGATAAAACACAGTAAAAAGATTAATAAAGCAGCTAAAATAGTAAAAAGCAGGAATAAAACAAAGGAGGAAGCAATATTAAAAATCAGCTGGCTAAACATAAAATTTAACTGAAATGAATTCAGCAGTTGCTAAAACTACATCCTCATTGATAAGTCCAATTACCAAACGTCCAGCGCAAATACAAAGCTACCAAGAAACGAAAAGCGGGCTTGCCTTACAACACTTGGTATAGTTCTAGCATCGATGAGTGCTACATCAGAAACACGCACAATTCTCAAGCTGACGCCCTGTTTATTGCCCATGGGCACAGCGTGTTATGGAATCGTGCACGTACAGAAAAACGAACACAACTTACAAATAAAAATGATGATCAAAAACATTCACGACAATCAAAATATGCACATAAAAAATCAAAGTAAAACTACTATAAAATACAAAGCTAAGAAAAAATACGTGTCAATAATATCAACAAGAAACTAAATACAAAACAGTTATACAAATAAAAAAAAATGTATTCAAAACTCCGTGATAGACATGCGTTAGAATAACAAAAAAATACTTGCGCGAAAATTACGTGTCCATGCTATTGTCACCTCGAGCGTACAGTAACCAACAAGAAAAGCGCTGAAAGATTAAAACCAACACGCACTTAAAAAAACAAATTAAAACAAAAGCAGAATACTGGTGTGAAATAAACACACGTCAGCAGTCCAAAGTGATTAAAAAGGAGAGGCCAGTCAGCCAAACGGGCACCGGGATAACTAAGTGAGTAGTGCATCGCAGGCGGCGAACGTCAAGTAAGCAGGGGCATAAACCATACGAAGCTTAAAGAGGTTACGCACAGAGTGCATGGAATGCTGTCGCTCTCGTCTAGGCATCGCACAGACCACACTCTACTTTCCATTATCATAAAATTAATACGGGTAATTTATCATTTTATGTTGGAATTATTCTCGTAAATTCACTTCATCGTAGCTGATCATTCATTAGTGCCTTTTCAATCATTATCATTAGTACTAGCTTTAATAATAATAGCTCACTATTATCTAGTAATTATTATGTATTTATTATTATCATAACATGCAATAATAATGAGGGTAATAATGCATAATGCACGTCCTTAATTATAATACTATACTCTACATACTAAAGTCAAAATCTAAGGTCTCATCCATTAATCCACAGAGTACTCTACTATCTGCCTAGAGCTACTACTTAGCCGCTAGGCTGAGCGGTAGGATGCCAGGTCTTTTCTAGGCCCTTTCATACCTGTTGTTTTATCTACTTTCCGAACTTTCATTATACATCTGGCGATGTTAACCATGCTTCTCACACACACACACACACACACCACATCATACACACAACACACACACACACACACACACACACAACACACACACACACACACACACACACCACACAACACACACACAACACAAACTCACAAACATACACACACAACGACACACCACATCATACTACATACACACTACACATAACACGCGACGATTAGTCTGATAAAAATAATGTAATCAGGTTTTATGACAATATCTTTATGCTGCATGTCAATATTGATCGCTACAGACATAAAGCTATCTATTAATTTTGTTTAAAGGCGATTACGTTGCATACTGATACTCCCTGATCTATCGCAGTGCGCGTATGCCCCGTTCGGTTATCCAACTTCGGCCGACATCCGGCTTTGCTTCTTTCGTAATAAAGGGGACGGTACCAAGCAACGATTTTACAAACTATAACCAAAAGAGCTAGAGATAAGCCTCAGGGTCGCAGACCAGTTATTCAAATATATTGTACTATACACAGAATAAAGCCTAGTAATGATTAAATCCCACCGTAATTAGTCTATTCAACGCATCGAATTATGAGTATAATAATTAAATTTATATTAATCACGATGCTTTATAATACCCTACAACGAAGAAGAAATTATGACGACAGAAAAGAAACGCTAGAATCCCATGATGATAACTACTATTGTTTGCCATTGTGTGCGCTCATGATCGGAGGCGCCACAGAAATTTTGATAACTACAGATACTTTACTTGCTAATTAATTATCCATAACCAAATGAATACTATCTAAGTCTTATGCCTGTGCTTCGTCTATACAAATGTTAGAGCTAAAGATCCTTCTTGCTAGTTTTTTAAACTATCATCTATTTATCATCATTCAATCCCATCTCAGACACTATACGTTCTATTGGTGATGCCAGACACAGGGATAGTAAACTGCCCTATGCCCACGCAGATTCCTAGCAAGGACGACTCTACAAAAGCCACTACATGTCTCATCAATTGTTCAAATCCTCACAATCAGAGTGCGAAAGCAACGCGTATGAGGGCCAGAGTACAAAGAGGTATATTTTGGCACTATTTTAGCACATTTGATGATCTTGCAACGCCATAAATAACTTAAATGTCATGCGGCAGTGGATCCTACATCAGGCTCTTGCGCCATTATCATGCTATCAAATACAGTATTCGCCTGCTCGTCGTAATGAGGAAGATGGCGGCTATTCGGTAAGCTTCAGTCCTACACCCCCTTGTGACTTAAAGTATGCGGATTGAGCGTTCTCAGTGGTAGCACACCTATTATATCCTCCTATAGGCATACAACCCCTAACAGCTAATAAAGTCATAGAATCTCAGTAAAGATATGAAAAAAAAAAATTAGTTTATACTGGACTCTCTATTCCAATAAATTAGAAAAGTCATTCGCCTATAAGTGGGGACGCTCAACTACATAATGCCCTCTTACTTACAAGTAAAGTTTATGAGCTCCTTGTGATCACAGCATGTAACAAAGTGCTACGCTGCAATAAATTTATTATTTTCTTCTGCTAACAAACGTTATACAAAAATTTACTATGTATATATGCGGTGTCATTATAATCACACCACTCTACTATAAACGAACACTTACTACAGATATATTTGAATTATGACATTCTGCTGTAAAAAAAAAGTTGAATATCTGGCTAGCGGATGCTTAGCCGGACTAGGCCGCTCTTTGGTCCTACAGCATATGTACAATCGACACCCCAGCAACAGGATACACGGAATATCACGATTTGTGATGCATATCATAGACCTTACCCCCATACGAGAGGAGAACACTCTCGTGCGCTTGAATGACAATGGAACCTCCTCTTTGAGGTGCCGCGACCGAGAGCCCCCTTACTCCCTCGAGGGTGCGTCTAGCCTATTGAGTAAGCGCTCTGTCTCACTGCGAGAAAGATAGAACAAAGGGTCAAACCAATGATCGCCCTATCGTGTAAGGTGGCAACGCGGCATCCCCTCCGTCTCTCCCCAGGGATTCACGCCATAACACACGTATTAGCCAGGTGCGACCATGGACATCCTCTGTAGACGCGATGTCAGAGAACGGGCAAGCTCCCTGGAGCGATGAATGATTGCATCTATATGCCAAATATCTACGCCGCGTCAACAGCTAAGGTGCGACCTTTAATGAGCTCTAGGCTCCCTCCACAAACGCCTTATCACTTTGAAGCCATCACTCGAGCACCCATAGAGTTAGTCGTGTCAGTAGCCGAATCCTTCAGTCTCGTTAAATACAACTTATATATTCAGCTGTGGGATAGGATGCTTGCGTCACATATTGCCAAAGAGTCAATATCTAATCTCTCTTGATTTATGTTTCTAGAGGATATCGCCACTATTGATCTCTTCCGATTTTTGCAAAGAACATACTCCTGATAGCTGGGTTTCAGGTCTGTGTGTAGGAGAGGAGTATACATCTTTTACATGGATAGACAACAGTAAGACAGCCAATCTTGAACTCCCTCACTCGATTTAAGCTCTTGCCAAGGCACTATGAGAGTCACAAGTATGTTACAATCAGAATAGGTTCATAAGATCTCTAGTCATCTATAACTGCGCAAGGAATGGATGTACTCCGCAGGACGAATCCCAAGCTAAGCTTCATAGAAGACAGACAAATGCAGTATTTCCTTTATGCCCCTACACCGCCCCTGCCAAAGCCCACACTCATTCAGATTCGAACAAATCTGTATATAATTGCATCTGATCCTGGTATTAGACTGCTGGAAAAGAAATCTATCTCTAGACTCTCTGCCTTTAGATCTCCTACCCATTCCCAATCCGACCAAATCCAGCTCGGCTTGGGACTGCATTAGTTAGAAGCGAGAGAGTTCAGAATTCCCAACAGCCAGAACTTAGTGCAGATTTAAAATTCAGATATTTCACAAGATTCCTTATTCTCTATACCATAGGATCGACGTTATCCTCAAGGAGGATGAAAAACCAATCGTGGATGTAGGAGATCGAGTTGAATCCTTTGTTAGTCCTCATGCATAGTAATATCAGGCTCGTGTAAGTATACCTCGGATGCCTAATGAAAGAGAGCGTTACTCACTACTCAGCATACAGGGAATACTACAGGGATGACGCACCGAAAGCCCCCAGTACAGATTTCTGAGAGACGTCCATTATGAACGGAAGTCCAACATCCGGAGAAACAGTGGAGTTGCAGATAAATAAGCCTCACATCCATAGTCAAGCCTGTACTATGAATAAGACCGCTCGGTATTCGGCTAAAAGCTGCAGAAGCATCTTTTTAGTGGTCTGACACCCACAAGATAGATAAATGCTAAAGAACCTGCAAAATACTAAGCTTGACTTTGTAGCCTTTCACTTTAACTGTCTTGATGTGAGGCGCTCCACCCCATGATAAGTCTTGAGTCAAAAAATTAGACCCAATGTACTTCACCTTCTTGCGACAAATTATAGTGGGTTGTCACGCCTAAAATAGAGGCGAAGGATCGGAACTTTTCCCGTTTGATGATAATGTATAGCATGTCTTGCATAGGATGAAAATTGACCCAATGATCATGTCATGCCCACCTGCTATACAACCTGGATTTATGCAGTCTAAGCATGATGTCGCATATGCACATATGTAAGGGCTAACATGAGCAGACTCCACAGTGTAAGTCATCCACATACACGATTACATGAGACCTGCACTTGCGAACAACCTTTTACGATGTCATTCACGTATAGCAATAGCAAACAGGGTCCACTAAGACATCCCTTGTAGCGGACCCCTTCCAGTGATATCTTCCAAGCGCCTAAGCAGAAACTGCTATTCCATCCCGAACTCATAAACTTCTCTTGTCAGCAAGGAAGCTGTAGTTGCAAGGTAGGTAAGTCCTCTTAAACCAAGGTCTATACAGCTTCTATGAGCAATATGCGGAATGATTCCAAGCTAGTATTGTAACGGCCTTTCAAGCGTCAAAGAGATGAACATCATGTGATCAGAATTCGTTGTGCAAAAGCCGAAATCATATAGACAGTTCCATCCTCACAATTGCCCATACTGTGGTCAGTCCAACTCAGTTTCTAAAGCCAGTATGGATATCGGGGTCAACACGTATTCCCTTTTACTAGCAACGCATGATCAATCTGAGTTTAACCATTTTATCTCCATCAAGCTGTGATGATGCAGTGGTGAGTCTGAAGATTGCGATGGAGAGCTAAACTTCCCTGGCTAGTGGAAGCATCTTTAGCCAGTTTAGGCAACAGGAATACGATACTACTTCTCCACTAGTGACGATGGCACTCGTGCCTTCCCTTTAATAGATCTATATGAATTGAGGCTCTACAGGCACATTCTAGTGAGCTAACTCTGTAAGTGGAAGATAATCAGTGCGCCTATGAGAATATCGTCAACTTACTGGGGCAGTAACCTTACGCGCAGCAAGCTAGTGCAATAGTGCAGAAGTCATATCCGGCCGAAAATTGGCAAGTTATATGGACGTTTGTGCTCGCAATACCTAACTGCGAACGACACTAGAGGGTTGTTCCTGTGTCAGCCCCAAAGAGTCAGGGAAATCGAGCCAGTGCTAAAAGATGCCGTCCCAGAGGAGCATCTCATATGCCATGGATTGTAGCTTAACTCATTTCGCAACATTTTGGTACTGCATGATGATTAGCCATCTATCTTTCCAGAGCCAGGTTAGTGACATGGATGTGCCTCTTTCCAGCGGATCCTAACCGCACCTATGCTCGCCTACCTCCATGACTAAGAAGAAGGAAGAAATACGTCTCCAACGACGTCCGTACAGCCTACCTACTAGCACACTGCCTGACAGCCCTGAGCCTTGCAGTCTTTATTTTGCTAATGATCAAGGCTCACAATTGCTGGAGCGTAGTTTTCAAATAACTTATGCAGCTTTTACTGCTACGATGACAGCTTAGTTAGGCATCTCATCAGACCACCATGGTACCGCGAGAGTTGATGGTATTAGCCGCCCTAACTTGGAAATGGAAGTAGTTATAGCTGCAAGCGTGAATTGTGATGTAGAAGTGATTAACAGCATACATGAACACACTGGTCAAATCATTCACAGATACCTTAGACATATACTTGCTAGTATGATTCTAAAAAGATCCAGTCGAAGTTCAAGCTGAGACATCTACCATGACCACCCAGCTGACTGGAATTACCATTCATCTCCTCGCAAAATCATTGGCAAGTGTCGCTTCCATGACCTGCAAGGGAGGTTTCAACCGAGGAAACATGTGAATCGAGTGTGAGCCTACTGACTAGGTACTCATATCTGGAGAATGTCCCAGTTATGAATTTGGAAAATGGTGGGAGTGTCATTGTTCAGATAAAACATGGCCATCACATACTAAGACAAGGACTCCAAGAGCCCCTTCCTGGGAGATGCACAAATTTAGTCCCTCAGAGGCTCAGATGCCCGACATGAAATCTACCCAATAGTAGATTATGGATGTGCGCAAGCTGCTCCAAGACATAGATTTTCAATAATCATTAATGTTCAGATTATGGGAGGCAAGGTAGCACTGAAGTAGCAACAGATCACCAAATTGAAGGTTGCTGTCAAGCGTAATTCTCAAGACCCTCACTGCCAGTGTTGTCTGCCCAGGATAGATAGGCACTGGCAGGGAATTGTCTAGCGACGCTACCATATGCCTACTCCTCCATGAGGTCCATTGTCAAAGCGCTACCCATAAATGGGCTGCAATTGGAATCCTCCTCAGGGAAATGGTACAATTTATCCCCCTGCCGTCTAATAATCTGCTGGCCAGAAATTATGTCCCACAATACTGGATTATATGACCGCTATCAGATGTTTGCAGTTCTCTCCCATTTTGCTATGAATTTCCTCGCACAGTATCCCCTATTTGGATTCATCCGGCCTATCCAGTTTCTTTATAATATTCAACGATACAGAAGGTGTTGGCAGACACCCACCACTGTTGTCAAGGTTGCCCCAACCTTTAGGCTTGCTACCTTTCAATGATCCCGCGAAGAATACCTTTTTAATGAGCTTGTTTACTGTGAACATAGTTTCACAGGTTCTACCCTTGGAAGAGTTCAGGATATTCGTTTGCATGAGTAAAGAGAGGACCTGAGCCTTTCAGTCTCAGGGGCATTCGATCTAGCAAGCGGAATGGCCTGTGGACTGCATATGTGGCAGCATGGAGTACTTTACACAGAGCTCAGGACTTCCTTTTCCTGCGGAAAAGACGCTGCCGAGAGCCATCTTAATCAGGGGCATTATGACCTAGCAAAGACCAGAGGCTCATGTAGCGGATGTGTAGAGGCTGGCAGCTGGAGCGTCACCGATGAGTCCTCTGGAGCCTGAAATGATAGGCTCCAAAGACCTACTTTGGGCAGGAGGAAGTACTCTCAATCAGACCCACTCACTACCTGACTCCAGTTATCGGTGGAACATACTGCACCAGACGGCAGGTGTCAGCATTTGCGCGACTCGAGGCGATTATTCTAAACGAGAGTGGCAGAGGTGTGTGATGAAGATCAGAGGCACAAGGCGCTCGGCTGGGAAGGCGGATGGGCTAGAACCGAAAGCAAAGAACCTACTGGCTGCTTCAAACAGCACACAGGCATGTCGCTGCTTAGCCTCGCCGCGAAACTAACTTTCTCATCGACTCCTTAATAACCAATAATTCCTTTCAAATCGTACCTTTTATCATGATTGAGAAGCTTATGAAGCTTCCACTTTGCTGTCACAGCACAATATCATGGACCTGGACAGTTGTACAACAATCTCTGATGACCGTGCTGTGCGACTTTTTGTTTTTCAGTTGTACCACACATTTCAAACACTTATACTCTTGGTGCACCATTATCTTTTAAAACGGCAAGATGTTGACGCTTCATTGCCCCATAAACCCTGAGCTTCTAAGCAGTGAAGCACCTGCATAGGGTATGCGGCACATAAGGCCTTTACATTGAGCTGACGGGGTACCATAGCTAACTTAAACCAATCTTTTTTTTGAAAAGGTACTAACATGTTAAAAGTTCCACAACCATCAACTTTCAAAACAGTTTTACTGCAACTACATTAAAAATTACTCTTGCTCCTCTTAACAGTTTTAAACTTCCTCAGAATACTAATCAGTACTTTCAAAAAACAATTCCCTACGCTGATTTGAAGGGTGTTTGTGCCCGAGAACAGAAATTGCAGCCCAAGGAATGGCGCATATGCGCATGACAGACAGTCACTCTCGTCTAGGCGTGACTTGAAACCTCAAATATCGTGCTACGCATCTCGCTGTGAGGCCTTGATGCGAGGATCACCGTTCGAACATAATACAACAATTCGACGCCTACTTCAAAACTCATTCAAGATCCATGTTGCATACACCATTGCAATGGTCTATCAAATACCTATCGGTACTTAACTTATGAAATGTCTTTCATATAGTTACAGCAGGCCAGATATTCCCTTAGATGGACCTTGAGTCGGAGCTGACTTTTCCTTTACCTACCTAGGTTATGGGAGCCCCGGCCGGAACCTATTACGATATCCCATCTGCCCTTATGCGACAGCTGGAGCAAAGCGTTCACCAAAGCATGACAACATGCAGATAGTTCCAGAGCCGGAATAGGTCGGGCGGATTGCGTAGTATGCGTCAGGAGTGAGAGTAGTCTTGTAATATTGTAGTACTAGCTAAATTAGGAATCTCATTTCCTCAACCCCCCACCTAAACCATGGAGTCCTCCCAACAAGGCGGCAAGCGATAAGTGCGAGCGCACAGAATTCTCCTCCCAACAGCACAGCAGGGTAGTGAGCGAAATATACGCAGACACTATATTATCAGTACTGATGGCCAGTCGCTGGCAATTATGCGCTAATAAACGAATGATGCCAAGTGTACTCGCTAGCACCCTACAGCCAATAACTGACCAGCCGATCTGTCGACTTATCTCAGCGGCGGGGGCCTGCCCCGCGACAATTGATCCAAGCCGACCCCGTACTAAATCACAGAATATAATAGCGAGAACCAACAGACGGTAGTGTGCCTAGACCCGCAGGCCCACAGCCTAATAAAATTCTCGACGGGTGAAATGAGACGAGCGGTGCAGCAATCGCTCATACCACTCCAGCGACTCCTCTGTACTCCTGGTACATACAGGGATGCCCACGCGCACTCGGCATCATTACACGTTTCGGGCGAGTTACTCCCTGCTATCCCAAGTAGGAATGCAATCAGTCTTCTCATTAGGGTTTTTTTTTTTTTTCCGTGGATGCTACCAGGAAGCATTTTGTCTAATCCCTCCACTGGTGACCCCTTAAGTTGAGGGTAACCCCTCTGGCTCCGCTCACCAGCATCTTGGGACACTCAAGACTCCCCCACACCGTATGGCAAGGACGGCCTTCAGTTTCAGGGCGAGGTTCAAGATCATGATGACTACACCATAACAATGGTAGTCCACATACAGAAGGTACTACTACTATGTAGATACTTTCATATTTACCAGGTAGATTCCTTAATAGCTGGAGGAGACTTTCTCCTTCCTTACCTTTTTGAGAGCTAGGAGAGCTATTATGATTCACCATTTTTAGCCCTTGGAACTTAGAAAAGGTTCCAGATTATACATGAGTGAATTCCGTCAGATCCCGTGACGCTTCCAGAGGGAGTGCGCCAGGGAATTGTCAAGTACTAGGCAGGGCAGAGAGCTAGATACATTGTAAATTAACAGAATCACATCCCTAACCCCAGCCCTCACCCTACCACACCCATGGAAGTCACCACGATGGAGCCTAATAGTGTGGGGCTCAATAATCCCTACCAACAGCCACAGGGTTGATTACTAGTGACGAAATCATACACAACCACTAATTACAGTACTGATGGCAGTCTCCGGAACCCTCGCTTGCTACGTGACTGGACATGGTCTCGCTGTGACTCAGCTATATTTGATCAGCTCCCCCCCACCGATGACTTGCACACCCAAAGCAGACCATGTGTTAGGCTAGCTGCTAGGGCCACAAGCTATGCCAGCCATCACTCACCTCCAGGACTCCTGTCTCCAGTAACTACCAGGACAACATACACGGCAAACACAGCATGCGCGGAGATATGGAATGAACCAGGCGTGCGTGCACTCATCCCTATCATAGGTATTTCGGTGCACCAGGAAGCCATTTGGGAACCTCAAGTCCACCACCACAGCAAGCCCACTCCGTTAGGGGACGGAGGACTTGAGGCAATGCCATGCGCATGCAGTCATGACCCCTAGGGCTCGCCAACATACCTCTTGGTCCTATTATTCAGTAAGACGGCGTGGCCTGAGTCGCCGGGCTGCGATAAGAGCTACTAATTGGCTGGTACTCCCTTTGAGAAGCCTCAGGCGTTCAAGCCAGTCAAATGTCACATGAGCAATCACACTGTCCTCGTCGAGTGGCATTACAATGCGCACTATCGGCTGTGAATCATTCCTCTCTACCACCCCTCGTGGTGTTAGACATTAGTTCTATACAGACAAGTTTCCCTTGTTGACTCTTTAGGTGGGGGGCCGAGTGAAGCGATGAAATAACTGTACTATTTCATGGCAAACTAAACAAATCTCTCTCATCAAAATAGAGAAAAAGCAGACGCGACATTGGCAGTACACTTGGAATAGCTCATACTATGGCTTCTAGTGACAAATACGAGAACTCCAAAGCACAGGTGACTCGCTTTTGTCAAACTTGTTGCCTCAAAATAGGACACGAACACAGACATAAAACATCGTCTTGTCATGAGCATTGTCCAGCAAGAATGCGAACTCATGTTGTCCTCTCCAGGCCTACACTGAGTACCATAGCGCGTCCTCCACTGACCGAGATGGGAGCACAACCGCAAACCAGCTGAAACATACTTAGCCTCAGCTACCCACGACTGTAGCCCAGAATCCAAGCCGAAAGGGCGGGCTGAAACTACCCAAGCCAGAGACAGTGTTTGAGGTTCAATCTAAATCTGAAAGCTTCGACAATGCCTACCAATTGGTGAGAGCATTGGAGATGCAGAGAAAAATCCATTTGTCAATCCAGGTTGCCATAGACCAGGGCATGATTGTTATGCCCAAAAAACCAAGCTACCCTGAATTTCCTGCAGGAAATGAAGGAGCTTAATGATGGGAGGAAAGTGTGCCTCTTGCCACTGAATCCCGACGACAGGAGAGTCAAGATGGTGCTACTTGGCTTCTCACTTCTCACAAGGATCATATTTCTTTTTCCGTGTCCCCCATTTGTGTACTATTAGCCAATCATTTTCTGTATATGGGAATTACTGCAAGTACTTTTTTCTTTCATCCGCTAACCCAGTCGCGATATCTCAAAACAAAGTAATTTTGCCGTGCTGTTGTTAGAGTCCTTTCTGTTTTTCTACATACTCTGATGAGTTCTCCTCCATTAGAAAATACTAGTGCAAAAAAGTCGATTGTCGTAAAGGCTCTGCAGACTTTGCTAGGTTTCTCCCCTAAGCACTCTGACTCTGATCTTACTTCTTCTTGCTCATCTTCTCCTTCACCATCTACTTCTGAATCACTCTCCCTTCTTTCTCTCACTGCAACAAAACTGATTCCCCCTCCTCTGAGCTCACCCTTGTTACAGCTGTATCAAGCATGGGTCCCGGCATGGCTCCGACGATGTAGCATTAACATTCTCGGGCTCTAACGTCTCTGTTGACCAATTTTTTGTGGGTGTGGAAGTAATCCATTCAGGGAGTCCAAGCGTTTTGCTACATCGTGCCTCATGGCGGCCAGAATGCGACTCAACCACGAAATCCTGAGCGTGGCTGAAGTGATAGAGTTCTTTAATCATTTGCTGGAAGATCAAAAGTCGTATGGAATTTTCACTTCAGTATTTTCGAGACAGACAGAGAATCACCATTTACCTACTTCATTTTCAAAGGATGATCTTTCATCTTACTTAAATAAATTTTGAGTAAAGCTCATGCAATGGGCGCAGTCTATCCTGGACTTTGACGCATCGGTGTTTCTTAAGAAATGTGTTACTCAGAGTGGTTCTGGAACATTTTCCATGGTTAGTATCCTCCATCTCCCCAGCTGCGTCCAAATTAGTTCGGGATAAAGTCAACAGTGCTTCATTCGATAAGCTTCCTTGAAGTCCTTGCGAATGAAATATCAGATAAGGGTGGAAATGTGTAGGTGGTAGCAAATGTAGTTAGACCAGGGAATAATAAGGGAAATAATAATAAATATAACAGCTTAGGGCAGAATGAACTGCGGCATGAACCACTGGTGCAGTCGAAGGTAGGAGATAGATGTACCTCGCCCTTGCCTGCGTACCGCTGCGAGGGGCAAACCCCCACTTCCACACTCGCGTCAATATCTATGATCTTCTGGACCACAGTACTTTGAATACTTTGTGTCGTAGATCTATCTGGGTGGTCTGCTCGGCAGTTCTGTCCGTTCTGTAACAGGCAGGGTCACGTGTATAATAAATGCACGTGGTTCCCGGATCAGGTGGCGATCACCCTTAAATTCATCGTGAGGATGAACAGGGAAGGAGCTTATAGTAAGTGAGTGTTTAATTTTTTAGAGGAAGAGATGGTAGGTTTCGAAGCAGGAGAGGAAGTGCACTGGTCTCTGGTGTAGTTTTGTCGTCTTCTCAGTCTCGTGTTGTTAGTGCTGGTATACTGAACACAGGAATGGGGCCCCTCTCTTACCTGCTAAGATTTTAAGGAAGGTTGCATACTCTTTCATTGATACTGGAAGTCTCGTGAGTGAATGGGTGTTAGACGACTTTCAGCTCTTGTCTGAGGTATCGCTAGCCAATGTTTGTGTTAAAGGTATAACAGGATCTAATCTAGGTGTAATTAGAACTACATATATCACTTGATTGTATCACTCATCATACACGACCACATACACACCACTCTCCTCCCCTTACCCCTCTCATTACCTCCCCTGTCTCTTCCCTGCAACTACCTCCGTCCCCTGTCTCTCCTCCACCTCCTTCACATTCCATGTCTTTTGCGAGACCTTCTAGGTCTCATTCTATTCATCATAAAATTGCTTCCCCTCAGCAATACCTAACGCACACATCTCACGGCCACATCACATGATCCCGCTCATCAAAGCATTGCATGTGGGTTGACAATGATGGTTTGGCACACTTAATGGTGCCGGAGTCTGTAGTAATTCTGCCCTTCCATAACATTCTAGTGAATGTAACAGCCTTGGTAGGTAAATATGGTACCTGCCCCTTTGCCTCTTGATAGTGGCATTAGGTTAATAGATTACGAGGTCACAGATCTCCAGATAGCTGAATTTCAACTGCCTGTGTCTGCTTTCTCTGGCACCGCTTCTTCCATATCCCCCAATTCAGCTGAACCATTCACTACAGCATCAGCAAAGGGTATGCAAGGGCCATTCGCATTTAGTGCGGGTAAGGAGATTCTAGGCAAGTTGTTAGATCAATTGCCCGACATTTAACCGACCAAGGACCGTCCGTTAGGCAGAACACATATAGTAGAACACAGCTAAGCCTATGTATATTCTGGCATACAAGATTCTGCACAGCAGGCATCAGATTCTTTAGATGACATTTTGGTTTGTTCACCTTTGATTCCCCCCTAATGGAAGCTGCCTTGCTACGGTGGGGGGGATTGAGGTCCCAATGATCTGGTGAGCTGGACCAGAGGGATACCTATACTGGAGGGGTCACCAGTGAGGGATCAGACAAAATGGCTTCCTGGTGCACCAAGACCTATGAGAGAGGATGGTGCACTCACCCCGGGTTCATTCCATCTTTGTCCAGGGAGAACTCTCCCATGTGTGTCTGCCATGCGTGTACACATCTTTGGTACTTTATTCTGGTTAGGCTTAATCAAGGCCCGGTCAAATCAATTGGCTGGTCAAATATGGCTAGGGTCAAACAGGTACTGTTCAGTCGGTAGCACATAGGTCCCGCGACTGCCATCAGTACTGTAATAGTGGATGATTTGCAAATTTACAAAGATCTTGGTCTCTCCCTGGCAACCTACGCAATCCCCTGGCCATTCCCTAGGGAACACATGTCACTCTGGAAACTTTCCAGCTTCCAAAGGGGAAGAATGGGAATCATAATGGTTCCCAAACCAGGTAATCCATTAAGGAAATTTTACCTGGTAAATATGAAAGTATCTCATATAGTAAGTACCTAGTAGTGAAGACCACTGATGGTTTATCAATCAGGGATCTTGATATTTTAGAAGTACATCGGAAAACAGTGAGGCATGTCAATGTGATCCTCGCATCACCTCACAGCGAGATGGTAGCCTGATAGTTGTGGTTTCATCACAAGATGAGACTGATGTGCGATATGTGACATTACTGAGGCTCAAGTTCTCCTCACAAAACACTCAATCAGTGTAAGGGAATTGTCTTTTCCTGAGACCTGATGAGGAGAAACTGTTAGAGGAACCAAAGAATTTTAATGAAATGGCAGTAAAACGTTTTAAGAAGAAAGTTGATGATTTGGAACAGTCGACACTAGTTCTCCTAACATTTGAAACATTAGTTCTTCTAGAATCAGTTAAGTTGGCATGGTGCTTCCACTACCAGGGTTATGGCATGGAACCAACTCTTGAAACTGGACAACCTAGAGTGTGTGTACAGTGTGGTACAACAGGCCATCAAGGAGATGAAAACTGTCCAGGCTCAATAAGCCATTACCCCTGCAAAGAAGCTCATGAAGCTTCTTCAAAGCAATGTAAAAAGTACAAAATTGAAAAAGAAGTATTGGTAATAAGGAGCAAGGAGAAAATTAGTTTTCCAGAGGCAAAGCGATATGCCCGTGTGCTGTTTTACACAGTTAAGTCCTTTGCTTCGGTTCTAGCCCATCCTCCTTCCTGCCATCTCTTGCCCTCCAATACTTTTCCACCACACACTCTGCCACTACCTTTAAACCTCAGTCCTCAAGGAGTGAAGGGTCTCTTGAGGAGACTCCTCCTTCCAAAGTAAGGTATTTGGAACCATCAGTTAAGGCCCCAGAAGCCTCAATGTTGACATCCCCAGCTGCCACCACATCCACAGGGGCCTCCACTGCTAGGCAGAGTGCCCCTGAAGCAAAGGCTCAGGTACACCCTTTGCCCAGGCAAAGGAATCCTGAGGCTGTTCAAAAGACTCCTCTCAGAGTGCGATCTTTGGAGCCATCGAGCAGGCTCCATGAGCCTCAACAGTGACAGCTCCAGCTGCCACGACATCCACAGGGGCCTCCGCTGCTAGACAGAATGCCCCTGAAGCAAAGGCTCAAGACAGTCCTTTGCCCAGGCAAAGAAATCCAGAGCCAGTACCAAAGGAACCCTGTGGAAACTAGTTCCACAGGTAAACATCCCCTCAAAAGATTCTCCCAAGATCCTGGAAAGGGACAACCTAAAGGTGTGGGGGGAAAATTGACCACAGGTGCTACCAAACACCTTATGAAGAAATAATATAAAGAACTGGATACCCTAATCCAATGGAACTGTCAGGGAATTCATGTAAAATGGGAAGAAATGCAACATCTGATAGCTTCATGTAACCCAATTTATGTATGCCTACAAAAGATTATGACCAGGGAAAATCATCTGATTTCCCTGAGAGGATTCCAAATTCAAGCCCATTATGGGATCTTTGATAATGGACCTCATGGAAGAGTAGCAGTAATGGTGTGTCAGTATATTCCCTTCCAGGCCATCCACCTGCAGACAACACTGCAGGTGAAGGCTGTGAGAATAAGCCTGACACGACCTTACACTGTTGCATCCATCTACCTTCCTCCACACAATCTCAACATAGATGACTTGGAAGATCTATTTGTGCAGTTGCCACATCCATTTCTACTCTTGGGAGATTTCAGTGGTTGGCATCACCTCTGGGGAGATACTTTGTGCAACCCTCGAGGAAGGGCCTTGGAGCCCATGTTCTTAAGAGTAGATGCAGTTTTACTGAACAGTGACACTCCCACACATTTCCAAATTCAAACTGGGACATTCTCCAATACAGACATATCAATTGGTTCACCTGATTCACAGATGAATTTCACTTGGCAGATCATTGAAGACTAACATGGAAGTGGCCACTTTCCAATACTTTTGGAGGAGGTGAATGAAGTGTAGGGATGGCGACTTGAATATGCAGACTGGAATCCTTTTAGACCAACTGCAGTATTGCAAGGATCTGTGAATGATTTCCAGTGTGTTCAAGAAGCTGTTAATCACTTCACATCATGAATTCACATTGCGGCAGAAACATTCATTCCTAAATGTAGCGGGCAGTACCATTGACCACCGGTACCATGGTGGTCTAATGAATGCCAACAAGCTGTCAAAGCAAGAGAAGCTGCGTTAAGGCAGTTGAAACGATGCCCCAGTGATGTAACCTTGATTCATTACAAAAAAGACCAAGCCAAGGCCAGGCGAATGCTAAAGGAGGCTAGACGGATGTTGTGGAGATAGTATGTCTCCTTGATTAATTCTGGGACCCCCTTAACATGAGTATGGGACAAGGTATGTAGGATCGCTGGAAAGAGCACATCCATGTCACCACCTGCTTTGAAGATAAATGGCATAATCCTCACAGACAAAAAAGTTGTTGCATCTTACATTGCCCGATTCTCCACTCTTTGGGCTGAACAGTAGGACTGCAGCAGAACTTCCATAAAACTTGCCATTTTTTGCGCAAGGAGATAGACTCTGCTTTGCAGCTCTGCACAGTGCCATCCACATGGAAAGAGGCTATAATCATTCCTGTCCCTAAACATGGCAAGGATGCTTCCACACCAGGAAATTACAGACCAATTTCTCTCGACAGTAGCATCTGCAAGTTGATGGAGAAAATGGTAAACTTCAGGTTGACATGGTGCTAGAAAAGGAAAATGTACTGACCCCATATCAATATGGGTTTAGAAAATTGAGAGGATGGAAACTGCTATACAGAATTCCTTCACAGAGCGACGTCACATGTTAGCAGTCTTCTTTGACCTTGACTACTGGGAAGCATGGCATACTCATGAAGCTGTATGAGACTGGTTTAAGAGCAGCATTACCTACCTTTTTACAAAGCTTCCTTGCTAACAGGAAGTTTAGAATTTGGGTGGGAAACAGTTTCTCTAACCTGGAAGATCAGCTGGAAGGGGTCCCACAAGGGAGTGTCTTAGGTGTGACCCTGTTTGCCAATACTATAAATGCTATCTTATGTAATCTATGTGTGGATGACTTTACACTGTACTGCTCAGGAAGAAGTTTACAGGATGTGCAAGGATACATGGAGACTGCAATAAATCAGGTTGTACAGTGGGC
>NW_023659015.1:0-22418 GCF_015228065.2 Penaeus monodon
TAAAAATAATGCTAGTGGTTATAATATTGTTATTAGTATTTTTTTGTTTTATTATCCTTATTATTATTTTGTACTGGGAGTTAATTGCAAAAATAATTATTATAAAAAGTAATAATTACAGCAAAAACGATACTATTAAGATAATGAATAAAATTATTTTAAAATCCTATTATTGTTATTTTATTGTTTTCTACATTTTGTGTGGTTATTGTATTATTGCAAAAAAGTATCTATTCCAATAATTGGGAATAAATTTAAAACAATTTCAATAATGATGATATAATTGCAAAAATGTGATAATGTGTATAATGATGACAATGATTAATGATATGAAACGATAAAAATGATGATAATCAAATAAAGTGATGATCATAACGGGGAAATTTTGGGCCTTATAATATAAAAAAAGGGAAAAAAAAACTTCCCCAAATCGAAAAGCGGCCAAAACTTCGAAAAATAGCCTTTTGGAGATACTGCAAAAAGACGTTTTTTCAAATTTTTTTGGTGATTCGGAAATTTTTAGGGGAATAAAGATAAAAATTACCGAATTTTTATTAATCTAACAAAAAATATTATAAAAGTGAGAATAACTATAAATTTTGATAACATTTGAAAATTTTAATATTATTATTATTTTTAATTATTATTTTTTTTTTTTTTTTTTTTTTTTTTTTTTTATTATTTTTATTATTATTATTATTGTTTTATTATTATTTTACTATTATCTTAATTATTTGTTATTGCCAAAAATCTATTATAAAGTAAAATAAAAATAAATTATTTTTATTACATCATTATTTTTGGGTTATTAGTATTATTGCAAAAAAATAACTATAACCCCCATAATTGCAATTAAAAGAACAAATTTCAAAATGATGATAATAATTGCAAAAATATGATGAAATGATGATAATGTGATAATGATGATAACGTAAATGATGATAATCATGATAAAGTGATGATAATAACAGGGGTTTGTCCATTTAATTAAAAAAGGGGATAAAAAAAAACATTCCCAAAGTCGAAAAAGCGGGAAAAAACTAAACGAAAAATTTGCCCTTTTTGGGGTATACTCTAAACTGACGTTTTTTTGATTTCTTTGGGGATTTCGGGAATTATTAGGGTAAAATGATAATAATTACCAGAATTGTATTAACCCCAAAAAAAAAATTGATAATAGGAAATAAAAAGAATTTTGATAACATTTGAATATTATTATAATTATCATTATTAATATTTTATTATTATTATTTTTTTATTATTATCATTATTATTATTATTACTATTATCGTAATTATTAGTATTATTGCCAAAAAAATCTTTTATAACTGTAAAAATAACAATAAAAATAATAATTTAAGTATAATAAAAATAATTCTAGGGTTATAATATTTTTTTAGTATTATTATTGTTATTATTTCATTATTATTATTTGTACTGGGATTTATAATTGCAAAAATGATTTAATAACAGTAATAATTACCCTATAACGATACAAATTTAAAAAATATATAAATAAAATTTTTATAAAATCGTTATTCTTCTTATTTTTTGTTTTTACTATCATTATTTTTTGTGGTTATTATATTATTGCAAAAATATATACTCTAACTCTTATAATTGCAAAAATAATAAACAATTGCAATAATGTGAAATAATTTCAATAAAATGATAATAAAGATGATTTAAAAATAAAGATGATAAAGATGATAAACGATAATAAAGATGATAAAAATGATAAATAAGATGATAATAAGAGGAATTGTGTCCATAATACTAAAAAAAGGGATAAAAAAACTTCCAAAAATCGAAAAAGCGGCAAATCAAGCTAAAATATACCTTTTGAGAGTATACTCCAAAAGATTTTTTTCAATTCTTTGGTGATTTCGGGAAATTTTTAGGGTAATAAAGTAATAATTTCCCGAAATTTTATTATTCCTAACAAAAAATGATGATAAAAGTGAGAAAAAAAGAATTTTGAACTTTGAATATTATTAATATCATTATTTTTATTATTATTATTTTCTATTTTATTATTATTTTTATTTATTTTTATTATTATTTTTATTATTATTATTATTATTATTTTATTTCATTTTATTATTACTATTACTTAATTATTTTATTTTTTCCAAAAAAACTATTATAACTTAATAATAAAAAAAAAACAAAAAATAAGTATAGGTATAAAATATAATAATCTAGTGGGGTTTTAATATTGTTATTATATTTTATTGCTATTATTATATTATTATTATTTGTACTGGTATATAATTGAAAAAATTTATTATAACAGTAATATTAAGTAGTAAAGATACTGATTAAATAATTATAAAATAAATTTTTATAAAATCGTTATTATTGTTTTTTTATTGTTTTTTTACTACATTATTCTGTGGGTTTTGTATTTTGCAAAAATATACTTAACCCCTAATTGCAAAAATTGATAAAAATTGCAAAATGATGAAATAAATTTCAATAAATATCATAATGATGGGGATAATATGATGATAATAACAGGAATTTTGTCCATAATTAAAATAAAAAAATATAAGAAAAACATTCCCAAAAGCGAAAAAAGCGGGGGAAAACTAGCGAAAAATAGCCTTTTTGAGAGTACTCCAAAAAGACGTTTTTTTTATTTCTTTGGTTATTTCGGCAAATTTTTAGGGGAAAAATTTAAAAAATTTTCCGAATTGTTTAATAATAACAATAAAGAGATAAAAATGAGAAAAAGAAAATTTTGATAAATTTTCAATATTATTATTTTTATTATTTTTATTATTATTTATTATTATTATTATTATTTTATCATCATATTTTTTATTATTTTATTATTATTAATTATTATTTTATTTTATTATTATCATTATTATCATTATTATTACTATTATTTTAATTATTAGTATTATTGCCAAAAAATCTATTATAACTGTAATAATAACAATAATAACGATACTAATGAAGATAATGATATAAATAATTATTATAAAATCGATATTCTTGTTATTATTATTGTTATTACTATCATTATTGTTGTGGTTATTAGTATTATTGCAAAAATATATACTATAACTCCAATAATTGCAATAATAATGATAACAATTGCTATAATGATGATAATAATTGCAATAATGATGATAATGATGATGATAATGATTATAATGATGATAGTGATGATGATAACGATAATAATGATGATAATCATGATAATGATGATGATAATAACAGGAATTCTTTCCATATATAATATAAAAAAAGGTATAAGAAAACATTCCAAAAGTCGAAAAAAGCGGCTAAATTTAGCGAAATATAGCCTTCTGAGAGTATACTCCAAAATGACGTTTTTTCGATTTCTTTGGTGATTTCGGCAATTATTAGGGTAATAATGATAATAATTGCCAAAATTGTATTAATCATAACAATAATGATGATAAAAGTGAGAATAAAGAGAATTTTGATAACATTTGAGTATTATTAATATTATTTTTATTATTATTATTATTATTATTATTATTATTATTATTATTATTATTATTATTAATATTATTATTATTATTATTATTATCTTAATTATTAGTACTATTACCAAAAAATCTATTATAACTGTAATAATAACAATAATAAAGATACTAATTAAGATAATGACATAAATAATTATTATAAAATCGTTATTATTTTTATTATTATTGTTATTACTATCATTATTGTTGTGGTTATTAGTATTATTGCAAAAATATATACTATAACACCAATAATTGCAATAATAATGATAACAATTGCAATAATGAAGATAATTATTGCAATAATGATGATAATGATGATAATCATGATAATGATGATGATAATAACAGGAATTGTGTCCATATATAATATAAAAAGGTTTAGGAAAAACATTCACAAAAGTCGAAAATGCGGCAAAATCTAGCGAAATATAGCCTTTTGAGAGTATACTCCAAAATGAAATTTTTTCGATTTATTTGGTGATTTCGGCAATTATTAGTGTAATAATGATAATAATTACCAGAATTGTATTAATCATAACAATAATGATGATAAAAAAGAGAATAAAGAGAATTTTTATAACATTTGAATATTATTGATATTATTATTATTATTATTATTATTATTATTATTATTATTATTATTTTATTATTATTATTATTATTATAATTATCATTATTACTATTATTATTATCATTATTATTATTATTATTATTATTATTATTATTATTATTATTATTATTATTATTACTACCATTATCTTAATTATTAGTATTATTGCCAAAAAATCAATTATAACTGTAATAATAACAATAATAATAATAAGTATAAGTATAATAATAATAATGCTAGTGGTTATAATATTGTTATTAGTATTATTATTGTTATTATTATCATTATTATTATTTGTACTGGTAGTATAATTGCAAAAATAATTATTATAACAGTAATAATTATGGTAATAACGATACTAATTAAGATAATGATATAAGTAATTATTATAAAAGCGTTATTATTGTTATTATTATTGTTATTACTATCATTATTTTTGTGGTTATTAGTATTATTGCAAAAATATATACTATAACTCCAATAATTGCAATAATAATGATAACAATTGCAATAATCTTGATAATAATTGCAATAATGATGATAATGATGATGGTAATTATGATAATGTTGATAATGATGATGATACCGATAATAATGATGATAATCATGATAATGATGATGATAAGAACAGGAATTGTGTCCATATATAATATAAAAAAGGTATAAGAAAAAATTCCCAAAAGTCGAAAAAGCGGCAAAATCTAGCGAAATATAGCCTTTTGAGAATATACTCCAAAATGACGTTTTTTCGATTTCTTTGGTGATTTCGGCAATTATTAGGGTAATAAAGTTAATAATTACCAGAATTGTATTAATCATAACAATAATGATGATAAAAGTGAGAATAAAGAGAATTTTGATAGCATTTGATTATTATTAATATTATTATTATTATTATTATCATTATTATTATTATTATTATCATTATTATTATTAGTATTGGGAGTATAATTGCAAAGATAATTATTATAACAGTAATAATTACAGTAATAACGATACTAATTAAGATAATGATATAAATAATTATTATAAAATCATTTTCATTGTTATTATTATTGTTATTACTATCATTATTGTTGTGATTATTAGTATTATTGCAAAAATATATGCTATAACTCCAATAATTGAAATAATAATGATAACAATTGCAATAATGATGATAATAATTGCAATAATGATGATAATGATGATGATAATGATGATAATGATGATAATGATGATGATAACGTTAATAATGATGATAATCATGATAATGATTATGATAATAACAGGCATTGTGTCCATATATAATATAAAAAAGGTATAAGAAAAACATTCCCAAAAGTCGAAAAAGCGGCAAAATCTAGTGAAATATAGCCCTTTGATATTATACTCCAAACTGGCGTTTTTTCGATTTCTTTAGTGATTTCGGCAATTATTAGGGTAATAATGATAATAATTACCAGAATTGTATTAATCATAACAATAATGATGATAAAAGTGAGAATAAAGAGAAGTTTGATAACATTTGAATATTATTAATATTATTTTTATTATTATTATTATTATTATTATTATCATTATTATTATTATCATTATTATTATTATCATTATTATTATTATTATTTTTACTATTATCTTAATTATTAGTATTATTGCCAAAAAATCTATTATAACTGTAATAATAACAATAATAATAATAAGTATATGTATAATAATAATAATGCTACATTCCCAAAAGTCGAAAAAGCGGCAAAATCTAGCGAAATATAGCCTTCTGAGAGTATACTCCAAAATGACGTTTTTTCGATTTCTTTGGTTATTTCGGCAATTATTAGGTTAATAATGATAATAATTACCATAATTGTATTAATCATAACAATAATGATGATAAAAGTGAGAATAAAGAGAATTTTGATTACATTTGAATATTATTAATATTATTATTATTATTATTATTATTATTATTATTATTATTATTATTATTATTATTTTTATTATTATTATTATTACTATTATCTTAATTATTAGTATTATTGCCAAAAAATCTATTATAACTGTAATAATAACAATAATAATAATAAGTATAATAATAAGTATAAGTATAATAATAATAATGCTAGTGGTTATAACATTGTTATTAGTATTATTATTGTTATTATTATCATTATAATTATTTGTACTGGGAGTATAATTGCAAAAATAATTAATATAACAGTAATAATTACAGTAATAACGATAGTAATTAAGATAATGATATAAATAATTATTATAAAGCCGTTATTATTGTTATTATCGTTATTATTATTCTTCCCGGTCCCTCTCCACCAACCATGGCCGCTCTCTCTCCCAGAAACTTTCCAGCCTGACCGCCCGCAGTCCTTGGTCCCGCTTCTCCCTCACCGACGCTGTTACCAACTTATCTTCCCTGTCCTTGACCCCCCACCAGCTTCAACTCCTTGGGTTCGGTCTTTCCTTTGCTCTCCGCCCTCAGCCCCTTACCTCCATCGACATTATTTCCTCCTGTGACCGTTTCATCTCTTCTCACAGGAACTCTTTGCCTGATGTCTCTCTCCTTCGTGGTGCTTTCATCCCGGCCCTCGAATCACTCCTCCATCCTAACCCTTCCATTCCTAGGCGTTACCGTGAGGCCCTTCAAAGCCTGCGCAGGGAGGACGTCACCATTCTGCCCTCTGACAAGGGCAACTCAGTGGTGGTCCTCGACCGTGCCTCTTACCTGCAGAAGGCCCAGGACCTGTTAGATGACGCCTCCACTTATGCTCCCTTGACTAGTGACCCCCGTGAATCCATTGCTGCTACCTTCCACCGTCGCCTGAAAGAGATAGCAGCCTGTTTTCCGGAGGCGAATCTATACCAGAGGTTCAGGGTCATCAACCCTCGACTCCCTCATTTCTATGGGCTTCCTAAAACCCATAAGCCGGCCGTGCCTGTGCGCCCCATCATCTCCTCCCGGGGATCTGTGACGCACCCTCTTGCTGCCTGGCTGGCAAAGTGTCTCACTCCCCTTCTTGGCACCTTTTCTCCTGCTCACCTGCGCCACTCTCAGGACTTCATCTCCCGCGTTCGCGGAGCTTCACCGGTGACCATGATGAGCTTGGACGTTGAGGCCCTGTTCACCAAGGTCCCGCTTGATGATGTCCTGGCTTTCCTCCAGAGGAGACTCCCCGCAGAGGATCCTCGTCTCCCTCTGCCCACCGACGCCCTTCCTCCAGCTGATTCGTCTGTGTGTGTGGATTCTAATTCCTTTTCTTTCGAAGGTCGTTTTTTACTCTCAGACGTTCGGTGTTGCCATGGGCTCTCCCCTCTCTCCAGTCCTGGCAAACCTGTTCATGGAATTCTTCGAGTCTGAGCTTCTCCCTTCCATCTCCATTCGGCCGTCGATCTGGCTGAGGTATGTCGACGACGTCTTTGCTCTCTGGTCTCATGACCCTGCTCTGTTTCCGGGTTTCCTGATGCAGCTGAACTCTCTCTCTCCTTCCATTCGTTTCAAGGTGGAATGGGAGGTTGACAACAGGCTCCCTTTCTTGGACACCTTAGTCCATCGCTCTGCTGACCACTTCTCCTTCTCCATATACAGGAAACCCATGCATAGTGGTATGTACATACACTTCTTCTCATACCACCCTCTCCATGTGAAGAGAGGTGTTGCCACCTCGCTGTACCATCGCGCCCTTCGCATCTGTGACCCCCAGTACCTGGATGGAGAGATCGTCTTCCTTCGTCGCTCTTTCTCCAAACTGGGCTACCCTGGCCATGTTCTCGATGCCGCGTTATCCAGGGCGCGGCGTACCTTCTATCACGACTCTCCTCCTAAATTGACTCCTCATTTGCCCGTCCTCAGCCTGCCCTACACTGAGGAAATTTACTCTCTCCGTCGCCCTCTTCACCTTCTCAACTGCAGGCTGATCTTTCGCCAGGTGAACATTCTCCGTCGCAACCTGGTCCATACTAGCCCTCCTTCCTCCGCGAAGGTGGGCACCTATGCTGTTCCTTGTGCCTCCTGTGACAAGCAGTACTTTGGCGAAACAGGCGCCAGTCTTACCAAGCGTCTGTCTCAACATAAGTACGCTATATCCAGGGGACACAACAATAACGCCCTCTTTTGCCATCAGTGGGACACTGGCCATCAGATGGACTGGTCAGCAGCGCGGATTGTGTTTCCTTCCGCCGATGTCTACTCCCGCAGACTGGTGGAGTCTTCCTTTATAAAGCTGCTGCCTAATTTCAACTTGAACAGCGGCTTTTCTCCTGCTGACAGCCTCCTTGCTTCCCATATTCTCCGCCTTCTACCGTATGCCGGCCACCCGGCGCATAGTCCGCCCGATCCTCCGACCTGATGTGACCTTCCTCTGCTTCCGTTCGTCTGTCCTCACCCGCCCCGTGTTCCCGCGTTGCCTCTCCTCTCTCTCTTTTATACCCCCTCCTCTCCCTTTCCTCTTCAGACCTGAAGATGGAATCTAGGTGGATTTCGAAACTGTAGTCTCATTTTCAATAAATCTAGTTTTTGTATTGTGGGTTTTTCTTCCATTGTATCAGCACGGAAGAGTGTTTTGCTATGCATAAGTATAGGTATAATAATAATAATGGTAGTGGTTATAATATTGTTATTAGTATTATTATTGTTATTACTATCATTATTGTTGTGGTTATTAGTATTATTGGAAAAATATATACTATAACTCCAATAATTGCAATAATAATGATAACAATTGCAATAATGATGATAATAATTGCAATAATGATGATAATGATGATGATAATGATGATAATGATGATGATAACGATAATAATGATGATAATCATGATAATGATGATGATAATAACATGAATTGTGTCCATATATAATATAAAAAAGGTATAAGAAAAACATTCCCAAAAGTCGAAAAAGCGGCAAAATCTAGCGGAATATAGCCTATTGAGAGTATACTCCAAAATGACGTTTTTTCAATTTCTTTGGTGATTTCGGCAATTATTAGGGTAATAATGATAATAATTACCAGAATTGTATTAATCATAACAATAAAGATGATAAAAGTGAGAATAAAGAGAATGTTGATAACATTTGAATATTATTAATATTATTATTATTATTATTATTATTACTATTATTATTACTATTATCTTAATTATTAGTATTATTGCCAAAAAATCTATTATAACTGTAATGATAACAATAATAATAATAAGTATAAGTATAATAATAATAATGCTAGTGGTTATAATATTGTTATTAGTATTATTATTGTTATTATTATCATTATTATTATTTGTACTGGTAGTATAATTGCAAAAATAATTATTATAACAGTAATAATTACAGTAATAACGATACTAATTAAGATAATGATATAACTAATTATTATAAAATCGTTATTATTGTTATTATTATTGTTATTACTATCATTATTGTTGTGGTTATTAGTATTATTGCAAAAATATATACTATAACTCCAATAATTGATATAATAATGATAACAATTGCAATAATGATGATAATAATTGCAATAATGATGATAATGATGATGATACTGATGATAATGATGATAATAATTGCAATAATGATGATAATGATGATAATGATGATAATGATGATGATAACGATAATAATGATAATAAACATGAATAATGATGATGATAAGAACAGGAATTGTGTCCATATATAATATAAAAAAGGTATAAGAAAAACAATCCCAAAAGTCGAAAAAGCGGCAAAATCTAGCGATATATAGCCTTTTAAGAGTATACTCCAAACTGACGTTTTTTCAATTTATTTGGTGATTTCGGCAATTATTAGGGTAATAATGATAATAATTACCAGAATTGTATTAATCATAACAATAATGATGATAGAAGTGAGAATAAAGAGAATTTTGATAACATTTGAATATTATTAATATTATTATTATTATTATTATTATTATTATTATTATTATTATTATTATTATCTTAATTATTAGTATTATTGCCAAAAAATTATTATAACTGTAATAATAACAACAATAATAATAAGTATAATAATAATAATAATAATGCTAGTGGTTATAATATTGTTATTAGTATTATTATTGTTATTATTATCATTATTATTATTTGTACTGGTATTATAATTGCAAAAATAATTATTATAACAGTAATAATTACAGTAATAACGATACTAATTAAGATAATGATATAAATAATTATTATAAAATCGTTATTATTGTTATTATTATTGTTATTACTATCATTATTGTTGTGGTTATTAGTATTATTGCAAAAATATATACTATAACTCCAATAATTGCAATAATAATGATAACAATTCCAATAATGATGATAATAATTGCAATAATGATGATAATGATGATGATAATGATGATAATGATGATGATAACGATAATAATGATGATAAGCATGAATAATGATGATGATAATAACAGGAATTGTGTCCATATATAATATAAGAAAGGTATAAGAAAAACAATCCCAAAAGTCGAAAAAGCGGCAAAATCTAGCGATATATAGCCCTTTGATATTATACTCCAAAATGACGTTTTTTCGATTTCTTTGGTGATTTCGGCAATTATTAGGGTAATAATGATAATAATTACAAGAATTGTATTAATCATAACAATAATGATGATAAAAGTGAGAATAATGACAATTTTGATAACATTTCAATATTATTAATATTATTATTATTATTATTATTATTATTATTATTATTATTATTATTATTATTATTATTATTATTATTATTATTATTACTATTATCTTAATTATTAGTATTATTGCCAAAAAATCTATTATAACTGTAATAATAACAATAAAAATAATAAGTATAAGTATAAAAATAATAATGCTAGTGATTATAATATTGTTATTAGTATTATTATTGTTATTATTATCATTATATGTGTTTATTAGTATTATTGCAAAAATATATACTATAAAACCAATAATTGCAATAATAATGATAACAATTGCAATAATGATGATAATAATTGCAATAATGATGATAATGATGATGATAATGATAATAATGATGATGATAACGATAATAATGATGATCATCATGATAATGATGATGATAATAACAGGAATTGTGTCCATATATAATATAAAAAAGGTATAAGAAAAACAATCCCAAAATTCGAAAAAGCGGCAAAACCTAGCCTTATGAGAGTATACTCCAAAATGACGTCTTTTCGATTTCTTTGGTGATTTCGGCAATTATTAGGGTAATAATGATAATAATTACCAGAATTGTATTAATCATAACAATAATGATGATAAAAGTGAGAATAAAGACAATTTTGATAACATTTCAATATTATTAATATTATTATGATGATGATTATTATTATTATTATTAACATTATTATTATTATTATTATTATTATTACTATTATCTTAATTATTGGCATTATTGCCAAAAAATCTATTATAACTGTAATAATAACAATAATAATAAGAAGTATATATAATAAAAATAATGCTAGTGATTTTTAATATTGTTTTTTAGTATTATTATTGATATTATTATCATTATTATTATTTGTACTGGTAGTATAATTGCAAAAATAATTATTATAAAAGTATAATTACAGTAATAAAGATACTAATTAAGATTAAAGTATAAATAATTATTATAAAATCGTTATTTTTGTTTTATTATTGTTTTTTACTATCTTATTGTTGTAGTTATTAGTTTTTATTGGAAAAATATATACTATAACTCCAACAATAATTGCAATAATAATGATAACAATTGCAATAATGATGATAATAATGGCAATAATGATGATAATGATGATGATAATGATGATAATGATGATAACGATGATGATAACGATAATAATGATGATAATCATGATAATGATGATAATAACAGGATTGTGTCCATATATAATTAAAAAAGGTATAAAAAACATTCCCAAAAGTCGAAAAAGCGGCAAAATCTAGCAAAATATAACTTTTTTAGAGTATACTCCAAAATGACGTTTTTTTTGATTTCTTTGTGATTTCGACAATTATTAGGGTAATAATGATAAAAATTACCAGAATTGTATTAATCATAACAATAATGATGATAGAAGTGAGAATATAGACAATTTTGATAACATTTGAATATTATTAATATTATTATTATTATTATTATTATTATTATCATTATTATTGTTATTATTATTATTACTATTACTTAATTATTAGTATTATTGCCAAAAAAATTTATTATAAATGTAATAATAACAACAATAATAATAAGTATAATAATAATAATAATAATGCTAGTGTTTATAATATTGTTATTAGTAAAATTATTGTTATTATTATCATTATTTTATTTGTACTGGTATTTTAATTGCAAAAATAATTATTATAACAGTAATAATTACAGTAATAACGATACTAATTAAGATAATGATATAAATAATTATTTAAAAAACGTTATTATTGTTATTATTATTGTTATTACTATCATTATTGTTGTGGTTATTAGTATTATTGCAAAAATATATAGTATAACTCCAATAATTGCAATAATAATGATAACAATTGCAATAAATATGATAATAATTGCAATAATAATGATAATGATGATGATAATGATGATAATGATGATGATAACGATAATAATGATGATAAACATGAATAATGATGATGATAATAACAGGAATTGTGTCCATATATAATATAAAAAAGGTATAAGAAAAACAATCCCAAAAGTCGAAAAAGCGGCAAAATCTAGCGATATATAGCCTTTTGAGAGTATACTCCAAAATGACGTTTTTTCAATTTCTTTGGTGATTTCGGCCATTATTAGGGTAATAATGATAATAATTACCAGAATTGTATTAATCATAACAATAATGATGATAAAAGTGAGAATAAAAAGAATTTTTATAACATTTGAATATTATTATTATTATTATTATTACTATTATCTTAATTATTAGTATTATTGCCAAAAAATCTGTTATAACTGTAATAATAACAATAATAATAATTAGTATAATTATAAAAATAATAATGCTAGTGGTTATAATATTGCTAATAGTATTATTATTGTTATTATTATCATTATTATTATTTGTACTGGTAGTATAATTGCTAAAATAATTATTATAATAGTAAAAATTACATTAATAACGATACTAATTAAGATAATATATAAATAATTATTATAAAATCGTTATTATCTTTATTAATATTGTTATTACTATCATTATTGTTGTGGTTATTAGTATTATTGCAAAAATATATACTATAACTCCAATAATTGCAATAATAATGATAACAATTGCAATAATGATGATAATAATTACAATGATGATGATAATGATGATGATAATGATGATAATGATGATGATGATGATAATGATGATGATAACGATAATAATGATGATAAACATGATAATGATGATGATAATAACAGGAATTGTGTCCATATATAATATAAAAAAGGTATAAGAAAAACATCCCAAAAGTCGAAAAAGCGGAAAAATCTAGCGAAATATAGCCTTGTGAGAGTATACTCCAAAAAGACGTTTTTTTCGATTTCTTTGGTGATTTCGGCAATTATTAGGGTAATAATGATAATAATTACCAGAATTGTATTAATCATAACATTAATGATGATAAAAGTGAGAATAAAGAGAATTCTGATAACATTTGAATATTATTTTTATTTTATTTTTTATTTTTATTATTTTATTTATTTTATTTTTATTATCTTATTATTATTTTTACTATTATTTAATTATTGTATTATGCCAAAAAATCTATTTTAAATGTAAAATAAAAATAAAAAAATAATATAAGTATAATAATATAATCTAGGTTTAATATTATTATTATATTATTATGTTATTATTTCATTATTATTATTTTTACTGGGGTATAATTGCAAAAATAAATTTATACAGAAAATTACAGTATAACAAAACTAATTAAAATAATGATAAAAAATTATCATAAAAACGTTATTATTGTTATTATTTTGTTATTACTATATTTTTGTTGTGGTTTTTATAATTGCAAAAATATATACTATAAATCCAACAAAGATATAATATGATAAAAATTGCAATAATGATGAAATAATTTTCAAAAATGATGATAATGATGAAGATTGAGAAATGATGATGAAACGATAAAATGATGATAATATGATAAAGATGATGAAATACCCGGAATTGTGTCCTAATAATATAAAAAAGGGATAAAAAAAACTTCCCCCAATCGAAAACGGCAAATCTAGCAGTATAGCCCTTTGAGGTATACTCTAAAAAGACTTTTTCGATTTTTGGTGTTTCGGGAATTTAATAGGGTAAAAAGATAATAATTACCAGAATTGTAAAATCTAACAAAAAATGTATAAAAGTGAGAATAAAAAGAATTTTGGGTAAATTTTTAATATTTTATTATTTTATCATTATTTCATTATTATTTTTTTTATTTTTATTATTTCTATTATCTTAATTATTAGTATTATTTCCAAAAAAAAAATTATAAAAGTAATAATAACAAAAATAATAATAAGTTAAGTATAATAATATAATTAGTGTTAAAAAATTATTATGTTTATTTTTGTTATTATTCTTTTATTATTTGTACTGGTAGTATAAATTGCAAAATAATTATTTTAACAGTAATAATTACATAATAACGAAATAATTTAAGATAATGTAAATTTATTAAAAATCGTTATTTTGTTATTTTATTTTTATTACTATATTTTGTTGGGTTTTAGTATTAATAAAAAAAAAAATACTAAAAAACCCATAATTTTCAATAATAATATAAAATTTTTAAAAATGATGAAAAATTGCAATAATTGATAATGATATGTAATGATGATAATATGATAAACCCAAATAAAGATGATAAAGATATAAGAGATGAAATAAAAGGAAATTTTGTCCTATATAAATAAAAAAGGTATAAGAAAAACATTTCCCAAAAATCAAAAAGCGGAAAATCTAGCGAAATATGCCTTTTGAGAGTAAACTCAAAAATGACGTTTTTTTTTTAATTTTTGGTGAATTCGGGAAATTTGGTTAAATTTATAAATTACCAGAATTTTTTCATAACAATAAATGATGATAAAAATGAAATAAAGAGAATTTTTATAACATTTTTATACTAATATTATTATTATATTATTATTATTTTTATCATTTTATTATTATTATTATTATTATTATTTTTATTTTATTATTATTTTATTACTTAATTTTTAGTATTATTTCCAAAAAATCTATTATAACGTAATAAAAACAATAATAAAAAGTAAAGTATAATAATAAAAATGCTAGTGTTATAATATTGTTTTAGTATTATTATTTTTTATTTTTATCATTATTATTTTTTTTCCCCTATATAATTGCAAAAATTATTATAACATAAAAATTCAGTAATAACATACTAATTAGAAATGATAAAATAATTATTAAAATCGTTTTTATTGTTATTTTTTTTTATTTTATTACTATATTTTTGTTGTGGTTATTATATTTTGGAGAAATAATACTTAACTCCCAAAAATTTCAATAATTATAAAAATTGCAATAATGTGATAAAAATTTTCAATAAGATGATAACGATGATTATAATGATGATAATGAGATATGTTGATAAGATAATAATGATGGAAATCAGAAAGATGATGATAATATGGGAAGTGTCCTATATAAATTTAAAAAAAAAATATAAAAAAAAATTCCCAAAAGTCGAAAAAGCGGCAAAAATCTAGCGAAATATCCCTTTTTAAAATATACTCCAAAAAAGACGTTTTTTTTGATTTTTTTGGTGATGTCCGGGAATCATTAGGGTAATAATGATAATAATTACCAAATTGTATTAATATAAATAATGATGTAAAAGTAGAAAAAGGAGAATTTTTGATAACATTTTAATTTATTAATATTTAATAAAAAATTTTTATTATTATTATTTTATTATTATTTATTATTTTTTATTATTATTATTTCATTATTATTATCTCAGTTATTAGTATTATTTTCCAAAAAATCTATTATAAATGTAAAATAAAACAAAAATAAAAATAAGTATGGGTATAATAAAAAAAAGCTAGTTGTTTAAAAAATTGTTATTGTATTTTTATTTTTTATTTTTATTTTTTATTATTTTTACTGGTAGTATAATTTTTCAAAAAAAATTTAATTATAAAAATAATTACAGTAAAAACATACTAATTAAGAAAAGATATAAATAATTATTATAAAAAGTTATTATTTTTTATTTTTATTGTTATTACTAACATTTTTTTTGTGGTTATTAGTATTATTTGGAAAAAAAACTTAACTCCAATAATTTCAAAAAAAAGATAACAATTGCAATAATATGATAATAATTGCAATAATGAGATAAGATGATGATTGATATAATGATGATAAAAATTGATGTAATGATAAAAAGATTAAATCATGATAATGTGTGATAAAACAGGAATTGTGTCCACATAAAAAATAAAAAAAGGTATAAAAAAAACATTCCAAAAGTCGAAAAAGCGGCAAATCTAGCGAAAAATCCTTTTGAGGTATACTCCAAAAAGACGTTTTTTTTGATTTTTGGTGATTTTGGCAATTATTGGGTAATAATGACAATAAATTCCAAAAGTATTAATCATAACAACATGATGATAAAAATGGAATAAAAGGGAATTTTTATAACTTTGAATATTATTTTTATTATTATTATTATTTATTTTTTTTATTTTTATTATATTCTATTATCTTAATTTTTAGTATTATTGCCAAAAATTATTATAACTTAAAAATAACAATAATAATAATAAGTATATGTAAAATATTAATCTAGTGTTTTTTTTATTGTTTTTATATTATTATTGTTTTATTTTCAAATTTTTATTTGTACTGGGAGTATAATTGCAAAAATAATTATTATAACATAATAATTACGTAATAAAAGATCTAATTAAAAATAATTTTAAATAATTATTATAAATCGTTATTATTTTTTATATTGTTATTATTCATTTTTGTTTTGGGGTTTTTAGTATTGTTGCAAAAAATATACATACCTCCCAATAATTGCAAAAATATGATAACAAATTTCAATAATGATGATAAAAAATTGGGAATAATGATGATAAAGTATGGGATGATGATAAATGTGATAATGTGATGATAACGATAATAAGTGTAATCATGAAATGGATGATAATAACGGAATTTTGTCCATATATAATAAAAAGGGATAAGAAAAAAAATTCCCAAAAGTCGAAAAAGCGGGGGAAAATCTAGTGAAATATAGCCTTTTTAAGTATACTCCCAAAAAGACGTTTTTTTTGATTTTTTTGGGGTTTTTTGGGATTTTTAGGGTAATAATGATAATAATTTCCAAATTATATTAAACATACAAAATGATATAAAAGGAATAAAGCGAATTTTTTATAAAATTTGAATATTATTAATTTTTGTTATTATAATTTTTTTTTTCATTGTTATTATTATTATTATTATTATTATTAAAAATTATTTATTTTTATTATTTTTATTACCATTATCTTTAATTTTTAGTATTATTGCCAAAAAAATCTATTTAAAATGTAAAAATAACAATAATAAAATAATATAAGTTAAAAAATAAATGCTAGTGGTTTAAAAAATTGTTATTAGTATTTTTATTGTTATTATTATCATTTTTTTATTTGTACTGTAGTATAATTTCAAAAAAAAATTTTTAACAGTAAAAATTCCCGTAATAAAGATACAATTAAGTAAGATAAAATCTATTATAAAAAACGTTATTATTGTTATTATTATTGTTATTACTATCATTATTGCTGTGTTTTTTTATTTTTGCAAAATATATACTATAACTCCAAATTGCAAAATAATGAAACAATTGCAAAAAAATGGATAAAAATTGCAATATGATGAAAAATGAAAAGATGATAAAATAATAATGATGATGATAACAATAATAAATGATCTATGTAAGAGTGAAAAATAACAGGAATTGTGTCCTATATAAAATAAAAAGGTATGAAAAACAATCCCAAAATTCGAAAAAGCGGCAAACCCAGCCTTTGAGATTTACTCCAAATGACGTCTTTTTTGATTTCTTTGGTGTTTCGGCAATTATTAGGGTAATAATATAATAATTTCCCAAAAGTATTAATCAAAAAATAAGAATAAAAATGAGAATAAAGAAATTTTGATAAAAATTTTAATATTATTAAAATTATTTGATGATTATTATTTAATTATTATTAATTATTTTCATTATTTTATTATTTATTATTATTATTATTATTAATTTTTCTTAATTTTGGCATTATTGCCAAAAAATTTTTATAACGTATAAAACAATATAATAAAAAGTATAGGGATAAAATAAAAATCAGTGTTATAATATTGTTTTATATTATTTTTGTATTAATTTTTATTTTATTATTTGTCTGGTAGTATAATTGCAAAAATAAATTATTTAAAGTAAAAATTACGTAATAACGATACTAATTAAGAAATGATATAAAAAATTATTTAAAATCGTTATTTTTGTTATTATTATGTTATTTCATCAATATTGTTGTGGTTTTTGTATTATTTGCAAAAATAATACTTAATCCAATAATTGCAAAAAAGATAAAATTGCAATAATGATGATATGTTTCAATAATGATGATAAAGATATGAAATGAGAAATGATGATAAAGATAGATAACGTAATAATGTGATAATCATGAATATGATTTGGGTAACAAATTGGTCCATATATAATATAAAAAAAGGTATAAGAAAATATTCCCAAAAATCAAGAAACGGGAAAATCTAGTGAAAAATAGCCTTTTTTAGAGAAACTCCAAAATAAAGTTTTTTCGATTTTTTTGGTGATTTCGGCATTTTTAGGGTAATATTGATAATAATTCCCAAAAATTTATTTAAACATACCCAAAAATTTATGAGAAAATGAGAATAAAGAAATTTTTATAACATTGAAATTATTAAATTTTATTATTATTATTTTTATTATTTTTTTATTATATTATTTTATTTTTATTATTATTATTAATTTTTATTTCTACTACTACTATTAATTTTATTATTTCTATTATCTAATTATTTTGCTTTTTGCCAAAAATCTATTATAACTGTAATAAAACAAAATAATATGTAAAGTTAATAATAAAATGAGTGGTTTTTTTTATTGTTATTATAAATTTTTTTGTTATTATTATATTTTTTATTTGTACTGGTAGTTAATTGCAAAAATAATTTTATAAAAGTAATAATTTAAAATAATAACATACTAATTAAGTAATGATATAAATAATTATTAAAAATGTTTTTATTGTTATTTTTAATGTTATTTCTATCATTATTGTTGTATTATTAGTATTATTGGAAAAAATAACTATAACTCCAAAAATAATTGCAATAATAAGAAAAAATTGCAATAATGATGATAAAAATGGGGAAAATGATGATAAAGATGATGATAATGTGTAATGTGATAAAATGATGATAAAGATAATAATGATGAAATCATGATAAAAATGATAATAAAAGGGAAATTTGTCCATAATAATATAAAAAAGGTATAAAAAAAACATTCCCACAAGTCGAAAAAACGGAAAATCTAGCAAAAAATAACTTTTTTAGAGTAACTCCAAAAAGAGTTTTTTTTGATTTTTTTGGGATTTCGGAAATTTTTAGGAATAATATAATAATTACCAGAATTGATTAATCTAACAAAAATGTGATAAAGTGGGGAAAAGACAATTTTGAACATTTAATATTATTTAAAATTATTATTATATTATTATTATTTTTTTATCATTTTATTTTTATTATTTTTATTACTATTTCTAATTTTTTAATTATTTCCAAAAAATCATTATAACGTAATAAAAAACAACCCCAAAAAATAAAAGTATAATAATAATAATAAAAATTGTAGGGGTTTTAAATTGGTTAAGTATTATTGGTTTTATTATCATTATATTATTTTTTAGGTATTATAATTTTCAAAATAATTATTATAAAAGAATAATTACAGTAAAAAGATACTAATTAAGATAATGTATAAAAAATTTTTATAAAATCGTTATTATTGTTATTTTATTTTATTATACTTTTGTTGTGGTTATTGTTTATTGCAAAAATATATAGTATAACTCCAATAATTGCAAAATAAATTAAAAATTTTCATAAATTGATAATATTTCAATAAATGATAATAGATGATAAAGATGATAAAGATGATGATAAATAATAATGATGTAAAAATGAATAAAATGATGTAATAACAGGGGAAATTGTGTCCATATATAAAAAAAAAGGTTAAGAAAAACAATCCCAAAAATCGAAAAAACGGCAAAACTAGCATATATAGCCTTTTGAGAGATACTCCAAATGGTTTTTTTCAAATTCTTTGTGATTTCGGCCATTATTAGGGGAAAAATGATAAAAATTACCAGAATTGATTTAAACATAACAATAATGATGATAAAAATGAGAATAAAGAATTTTTATAACATTTGAATTTTTTATTTATATTATTACTATTATTATTATTATTTTATTATTATTTTATTTATTACTATTTTCTTAAAAATTTTTAGTATTTTGCCCCAAAAAAACTGTTTAACTGTTAAAAAACAAAAATAAAAAATTTATAATTTAAAAATAATAATGAGTGGTTATAATATTCTAAAGTATTTTTATTGTTATATTTCTTTTATTTTTGTCCCGGTAGTATAATTGCAAAATATTATTATAATATAATAAATTTTTAATAACGATACAAAAATTTAAAAAATAAAATAATTTTTATAAAAACGTTATTATCTTTATTAATATTGTTATTACTATCATTATTGTTGTGGTTATTAGTATTATTGCAAAAATATATACTATAACCCCAATAATTGCAATAATAATGATAACAATTGCAATAATGATGATAATAATTACAATGATGATGAAAAATGATGATGATAATGATGAAAATCATGAGATGATGATTATGATGATAAAAACCCGATAATAATGATGATAAACATGATAATGATGATGATAATATACAGGAATTGTGACAATATATAAAATAAAAAAGTATAAGAAAAAAAAATCCCAAAAGTCGAAAAGCGGAAAAATCTAGCGAAAAATAGCCTTGTGAGAGTATACTCCAAAAAGACGTTTTTTCGATTTCTTTGGTGATTTCGGCAATTATTATAATAATTGCCGAAATCACCAAAGAAATCGAAAAAACGTCTTTTGGAGTATACTCTCACAGGCTATATTCGCTAGATTTTTCCGCTTTTTCGACTTTGGGATGTTTTTCTTATACCTTTTTTATATTATATATGGACACAATTCCTGGTTTTTTTATCATCATCATTATCATGTTTTATCATCATTATTATCGTTATTATCATCATTATCATCATCACATGATTTTCAAACATTATCATCTCATTATCATCATCATTGTAATTATTACATCATTATTGCAATTTTATCATTATTATTGCAATTATTGGAGTTATAGTATATATTTTGCAATAATTTCTAATAACCACAAAAATAATGATAGTAACAATATTAATAAAGATAATAACGATTTTATAATAATTATTTATATATTATCTTAATTAGTATCGTTATTAATGTAATTTTTACTATTATAAAAATATTTTAGCAATTTACTACCAGACAATAATAATAATGTATAATAACAAAAATAATACTATAGCATATTTTAACCACTAGCTATATTTTTAATTATACAATATTATTATTTTTTATTACAGTTATAACAGATTTTTTGCAAATTAATAATTTAAAATAATAGTAATAATATAATAATAATATTTAAAAATATAATAATAATAATAAATAATAATTTCAAATGTTATAAAATTCTTTATTCTCATTTTATCATCATATTGTTAGATTATACAATTCTGTAATTATATCATTTACCCTAAATGGCCGAAACACAAAGAAATGAAAAAACGTCATTTGGAGTATACTTCAAAAGGCTAATATGCTAATTTTGCCCCTTTTTCGACTTTGGATTGTTTCTTATACCTTTTATATTATATATGGACCAATTCGTTATTTTCATCATCATATTTATGTTATCATCATTATTATCGTTATCATCATCATTATCATCATACATCATATTTTCATTTTTTGCATATATCATATTTATTGCAATTGTTACTTATTATTCAATTATGGAGTATACAATTTATAGTACTAATAAACAACAAAAGGATAGAATAACAATAATAATAACAAAAATATAATAAATAGATT
>NW_023659016.1:0-22409 GCF_015228065.2 Penaeus monodon
TTATATCCCCCTAGAATATACATGATTTTAAAATAGAGGGACAAAGTAATTTCCCTGAGGGTGCCAATTCAGATACTTTTGTATAAGTACTTTAAGCCCGAAGAGAACCTGAGCAGACGTTCGATAGATATATTTGAACCCTTGTTAACAGTTTTCCAAATTTCCCAAAACAACTATTGTAAAGAATGATTTCTCTGTTTGAATACAAAGGCAGTTTTAAGATCAAGAATAGGGTTTTTGATGCTGGGTTTGTGTTTGTTAAGTATTCTGCAAAACAGTGTCACTGCTCACCCTGGGAAAATCCATACAGTCGGGGGATAACAGATTATACGATACATAAACCTGTTCGTATATCCCTCATACTTTGCACAGACGGTATGCACAGGACTCGTACCATTGAAGAAAGACATTACCATGAACTTTTTTTTTGCCAAATACGTAATCTAACCTGCCCCCCTCACAAAGACTCTGCTTTTGTGTCAAACTGTCAATGATTAATGGAATGCTTGAATTTTTTCCCTTCATACACGGGTTTGCTCCAAAGTGGGGATCCCTTGCATTAAGTCGCCCATGCATAAATGCCTTGGTTGTGAAAATTAGGGAGAGAACTAGCCAGAAATTTAGAGTACCGGTATATACATCATAAAGTAAAAAACCCCCAGAGGCATTGGTTTTAAATGATGACTTGCCACATGTTCTCGGTTTTTTTAACAAATTTTATGTGGCAGTTTTACCTTCAATTTCAAAAATCCAGTATGGCTGTATTCACATATAATAATACCCCTTAAGTGAGGTGTTTTTTCTAGACGGCAGCAATAGCTCTTGCAGCATATCTCAAATAAAGGGGGCTAACGCCGACGGGGCGCATGGCCGCATCCCACCCTTCGCTTCCCCCACGAGGATCCCCGAGGCGAGTCCCCAGGCAGGCCAGGGCCCTCGCGACAGGTCTCGTCAGCCCCCAAGCCTGATCTCCTGGGTCCCCCCACAGGCTCCTCCCCCAGGGTTGTCCGCAGAAAACAACCTGATGGGCAGGGTCGCCCATGGAACGAGCTAGGGGGCCCATATAGCTGATTGGGCGATCGCGGATTAGCAAGAAACAGGTCCCATCCCCGTCTACATCAAACCCCTTTTGGGACATGTGGTCCTCCCAAACTGTACCCCATGACCGGCGAAGGGACTTTTTACAAAAGGGCATCAAGGAAAAATTCCAAGACCTGGTAGCGCCGGTTTTTGCTTTCTAGAGAAAACGGCAGTATAAAGGCCCTTGAAGACCGCATTTGGGTCCTTCTGCATAGGTACCAAGTCCCAAACGCCTTGTTGATCGAGTTCAGGGTCCTTTTGCAGACCAAATCCGTCTACTAAAATTCCTGGTCTGACAACCCAGAGAATGGACTATGCACCAAGGGTATGAAAAACTTTCTAAAATTTCAAGTCCCCCCGCAAGCAAGGTTTCGACTGAACAGGCCCCCAACAGGCCCCCAAAGTCCTGGATTTTTGGTCTGGTCAGGAAACCCCGGGGGCCTAGGGGCTTCGCCTCTTTGCAAAAATTCAAGACCCCAAAAAGTGACCCAAAGGACTCAGATGGATGGCAAATAAGGGCAAAGTCAAAGTTGAGCCTTAATATTGCCTAGTTTTTGCCCCACATGACTTTGGCTAGAGCTCTCCCCGTTATCCTCCATAAAGGTAAAAGTGTTGGTGCAAGGACACAGACTTGCTCCCCCTGAATTAACAGGGAAAATTTTGGGACATACCCCACCACACTTTACAGCACTTTCAGTACCGTATAAAGGTTGCTATAAAGCCAATAATCTGTTTTTGGAAATTTCCCCCTTAGCCTCGGTCCCCCATAGAAATTCCCGATGCCCCTTCAAACGCCTTTTGAGGTGAGTAGGTTTGCAGAACCCCGTCCAAAAAAAAAGACGGCTTTTTACTTACTCTAAGCGCTCGGTCTTGATGCCCAGTGGGGGATGCGGACCCGTTTCAGAAAAATGGGGGAAAACCCTTGGGGGTATGCTAGCAGTGTAATCCCACGGTAGTTGCTACAATCCCAAGGACCCCTTTCCCCCCAGAGAGGGATACCATCCCCCTCAAAGGTCAGGGGAATGGTCCCAACTCCCAAAGGCATTCAGGAGTATGCGGGCCCCCGGCCAAGGCCCCCCCCGTTTTAGCATTTCACAGGGATATCACATAGCCTGCAGTTTTCCCACTCTTCACTTGGAAATCGCCACCAACCCTCTTTTAAGGTAGGATTTCCCTCGCGATGGGGGGGCCCGGGCACGGGCCCCGAGACATCATTTGATCCAAGTAACTTTTGAAGGGTCTCCTGATACAACTGTTAAAAATACTCACCCCAACGTTCACAACCCCCAAATGATCTTGATTATCCGCCTGGGCTATCGGACTGCAGCATCTGTGAGGAGGGGTTAGAGTTCAGTTTTCTCAGGGCTGGGAGGCAGGGGGGGTCTTACCCCAAAAAATGGCCTTCGATCTCCTCAGCAAAATTCCTGAGAACTGTTCCTTTTCCTTCTCTTTCAGTTTTCCGAGCCCCATGCACCCGGAATGCGCAAACTTGATTCCATTTTAGCCCAGGGCCCTTTCGACACCTTCTACCCCTAATGGGCCCAGGGAGAGGGATTCTGCCTTGCCCCCGGGGTACACCAATGGCATTGAGCTGTTCAAGTGTTTCGCGCTTGAAGAACTCCCCCAGAGAAATGGGGCCATCAGGGGTTTTTTAGTTCTGTGAATCGGTCACACTGCCCCTGGTGAACCCACGGGCCAAACCCCCCCCCTTAGTCTGGGGCCGGTGAAACCTTTTGGTGGCCACTGGAGGGACGGGGAATTTTGAAGTGGACCCGCAGGGGGAGCCCCAAACCCGCCTACGGTCTGCCACAGAACTCGGCCTCGTAAACCTGGTTCTGGAGGGTCCTCCCTCGCATACTAAAAAGAATGTGGTCGATCTCCTTGGTCACTGTACCGTTCCTGGACCAAATCCCGCGATGCGGGTTGGAACACTGGTTTCCCGGGGCCAGAGATCCTCATTTTCTGGGACCCAGCAAAAATCCCGGGAAGGAGGCATTCTCGCTCCCGAGCCATGGGGGCGACAGACATCTGTAGCCTGCCGGTCACAGCCGGATCCCCGTTTTTAAAATCACCTAGAACAATCCCCAAAATCTCGCCGGGGGGAATCATCTGCCCCATATGCGAGTTTGGGGGAATGCCTTTTACATCAATTTTATATACATCGGTAGGGGGCATATACGCAAAAGAGAAAAAGCCAAAAGCATCTTTAGTCTCATTGCCATAATAAGCTCATCAAAAACCCGGGGTCCCCTCAAATACCGAGGCTGAAGCGATGGAGATGGCTATGGCTCACCCTGTGGTGGTAACCTCGCTCGGCCCGACCAGTATAGGGTACCCACCACACTGATCATGCCGGGTACCCGGGCTTCTCCCTCTGAGAGGGGAGCCCCAGTTCCCGCGATAGAGAGGGAACCCCCCATCCCGCGCAAGGACCGGGTTCCAAGCGCCCTACCTGGAAAGACCCGAGTTTTAAACCGAGTGGCACTCCGGGCACCCATCTCTGCCGCCCCCCCCAACACTGCCCCTAATAAAGGGGTCAGCAAGCTGTGGGACCCCCCATCGCCTGGGGGTTCCCCAGGGCTTTTCCCCCCAAAAGCTTCAGGTGGGTGGCGCCTGCCGGGGCCAAAGGGGGGGACGAGTAATTTCCGTTTCCCAAACTGCACCCCGACATTTTCCCCTTCCAGCGGACCCACGCCCGCCTTGCTTTCTGGGGGGGAAGGGACGAACCCCCCCCCCAATTTCCATTTTTTAAAGACGTTGCCAGAGGGGCTTTCTGGGGGGGGGACGGGGAAGGCCCACCTCCCCCCCCGGCCCCCCATTTATCCCCCGGGTGGCTAGGGTGCAGGAGTTGGTACAGAGCCGGAGTGCCACACGCTGGTGGGGCCCTAGCTCCTTACCTTGGGGCCCCCTACTGCTCCGGATCCCCCAAAAAAAAAGAAGGGAAAGGGGGGGGGGGGGGGGAGGGGGGGGGTTTTGGGGGGGGATTTAGCAAAAATGCCCTTTTTTGCACGAGTAGCCAGGGGTGGAAGCGCAGCAAGAAGGCATGCAAGGGGCTTAACCCCCATCTAGACTGCCACACCACGCTCACATCACCATGTCGTGAAGCACCCCCCCCTGCACGCAATAACATCAATTTAATTTACGGAGTAAAATTCTAGATCATTCAGCCTAGGCCCTTAATCACGTATATTCCAGATATGAATTTGTTTGGCATTTACTATATGTGAAAGGTTTTTTTAGTAGGCACCGTACTTATGCTTTTATATCTTCTAATATTACAATTTAGATTCAAAAAAAAACATTAACTTTTGTTTAGGTTTTACTATTACAGAGGGTAGTCGAAAACTTAAAATTATTTTTAAACCATTTAAAAACTTTTGGTTTAGCTTTTTTTCATTTCTCAGCACAGTCCCTTCCGTTGTTGTGTCAATGCCCCTGAGGGGTGGTTGCATCACTGGACTAAACGTCCCAGGGACCTGATTTTGTTCTGGCTGCGTCAGTGCGACGCGCCCATCGGGTTATCAGCACTGGGGTCTGACATCGATTCTCCCTTTCGTTCTTTTATCACAATGGTGAACTAGTATAAGGAAAATGACATTCATTCAAATTTTTTCCATGACCTGCCCCCAGCTCTTTCTTTCATTAAGTTATTTTTTGTGTTTTCAGAGCTTTCATTTCCTTTGAAGTTTTTAAAAACATTTATTTTCCCCCTTTGGGCATTGGGGTGACTTTATTTTTGTGCATGGTTTTGCGGGGATTTCCACGCCGTCCTGCGTCATCCCTGCCTGGGGGGGAGAGGGCTGCCTTTGCTGTCGCCTGGGGAGGGAGGGGAGGCGTGGCTTCAGTTCAGAGAGTATGGTAGCTTTTAGGCCCGTAACCTCTGTGAAAATCAGCATCATCTTGTTCCCCCCTCCTCCAGCGAGAACCTTGTCGCGTAGTTTGTTGGACTATTTACCCCACTCGCCGTGGGAAACTCCGGGGCTGGGGGCGTACATAGGGCACGGTTTTGGCGCTTCCCGGGACGCTGGTCCGGGGTTTGGGTTGGGGGGGCATGCGCTGGGTTTCTCGTGGTTGGGCCTGGTACACAGGGGATGGGAGGGGGGGGACAAAGCAGGGAGGGCCGTGCACCCCAATGCCAGGGGTATACCCGTCATCCCACATCTGAACATGAGGGCAGGGCTGGTCATCTGCAGTATCTCTCCTTCTGCAGCATGCGAGGGCACTCCTTGGGGAATTTTGGTCACCACATGCTCACATGTCCTTTGCCCTTGCAATACTTAGTACATGCCCACTTTCCATGCAGTTATAGCAGATCAGGGGGGATCCCCCCCAGGGGGGGGGGGGGCCGCCGTGGTGGGGCATGTATTTTCCCAAAGGGTATGTACGGGGAGGGGGTTGTTTCCCCTTTTCCGGATGGGGTTAGGGGTCTCATCTTTGTTGAAATGTTTTCAAAGGTTTCGTCTATTTTTTCGTTGTTGTTTTATCACAAAATTTTTAAAGGGTTTGATACCTCCAACTGACCCTTAATAAGGTCGTCCATGTATTTCTGTGCGGCGAGCAACATACACATACGGTGAGGAGAGAGTGTCTCCTGCACATGTCGGAGGGGTGCCGCCCAGGGCCGGGGGTCATTGCCGAGGTCCGCGGCCCTTTCATTTTTTTCATTCGTTGTGCCCTTTAGGGAAGGGAGGCGGACGTAAATTCTTTTTTGGTGCCAGGGGGTCTTTCCGCATTGTTGGGCTTTTTTTTTTTCATTTCTGAAAGAGTTTTTTTAAATTCCCCCAGGTTTTTTTTTAGCCTTAAAAAAACTGAATAAGGTTGCATGGGTATTGTCTGCTTTTAGATATCAAAAAGTCCCGAACTCGCTTTTTTAGATCCCAACCCATTGGGTTTTGGGGCGTTGTGAGTTGTTGTTTTAAGGTTTCTTTGGACAGACCCAAGTGTTTGTGGTAATGAGAGACCATTTGTCTGCCCATGGAAAATTTATAAACACTCGTTAGTACCCCAATCTAAATCGAAATTTTAAAGTGGTGCTAAAGGTAAGGAGGAATAGAAATTTTTAACCCTATTTGTTTTTGCAAAATGAGTATTATAAACAGGCTCTCGTTATTTTTGCAAAGTGGTCAGATTAGCCTGTTGCAAGCATGCTTCCGACGTTTACATGCAAAGACCCCTTTCCCTAAACTAATCTAGCCTCCCCACCGCCAGTAGTTTGCCTTCTGTATCATATATGTCATAGATCTAGTTCAAAAAAATGTGGGAATTTTCCCCTTTTCATTGCATTGACTATCTCCAAATGTATAAGCCTAGCTTTAAAAATCAGCTTTAAAAGTCTGCCGGCTTCTAAAATTTGGGCAGTGATCATCTGAAACTTTCTACACCTGCGTATACATTGTACAGAAGATAAACCCAAAATGCTGTTTGAATATGCTGATATTGCACATTATTGTCATCAGACTTCGCAGCAACTTATGGGTATGGTGCACGACATAAGTCAATGGCCTGTCTTTCCTTTGGTTCGTATAGGGGTGGTCCCCTTAATTCTAGGGGGGGGTTTTTTATTTTAAGGGCTGATGTAAAGGGGCTTTTATAAATAGATAACGTTACATTATTGTTATGAATATAGTAAAGCAATTCTTAATTCTACGGTTGACACCAGTTATTCATGAAAGAAAAGTAATTGTTTTCTTGTCCCCCATCACACCCTAGATTAGTGTTGGTCAAATTTCTTTTTGAGAAGCCTTTAGTCTGCATTTTCTTGAACAGCTTTACGGACTTGCAGGGCAGCCGACCTGTGACAGCGGCTACAGATGTTTACACGTGATGCTATGCCAGCAACTACGCCATCCCGATTTTGTCAGAGTAATAGGGATTAGGGTAAAAGATGGACAGGACAATGTTTTCTACAAAAAGCTGTTTTTCAATTTTTTGCTTAATTTCTATATCACTTTTCCCCCATCATCATTATCATGACCCCAAATAATAAAATTACAAGTTTTTTCTATTCTTTGGTATTTAGAGTGTATTCACAACTCTCCTCAGTCTCGATTAAACTAAAAACTTTCCCTTTCTTTACATTGATTTCTTTCCCATATTTTTTTGATATTTTTTACTTACTCATTATTATTAAATCCGCCCTCATTTCAGAACTACCCTTTGGCATCTGAAAACCCTTTACATCTTTTTAATATTCCCTCCAACATTCACCCTCATTGATGTCATTAACTCCCAAAACCTTTATGGGGTTAAAAATATCAGGGGACTTGTCAAATTTCTTCTACCTATTGTGCATAGTCTGATTTTTTCCCCCATAACTCTGCCCACTCAGATTTATGGATCACCTGTCAAGGCCCCTCAGGGGATAAAAGAAAATAAGGGTAGACAGGGTCTTTACCCTTTGTCTGGCAACCCCTTTTGAGAAGTGTTAAATAAAAACAAGTCAGGAAAGGGCAACTGGAAACCACCTGAATGAGTTTCCCTTGTTTTTTATGCAGACATCTCACAAATTGGTTTTGTCAGCCCCTTTGGGGAAGGGGGTGCTAAGATCTCGAAACGGGGTTAAATGGGAAATTTTTCTATCAAGAGTGCAGAAGTATTGGCTCTGCACATGACCAACAACCAAAAAAAAAAGCATGAGAATGGAACATGAATGTAAAAATAATGAAAAGGGAAAAGGAAAATTCGAAAACTTAAAGAAAATTAACAAAAAGGATTAAGCATTTTTAGCTTATTGAAATGATTGGAAAAAAGAGCAAAGGATACGTTTGTAGGAACAAAGATGATTAACACACATTAGTACAAGGCAAGTAAAGTAACAATACGTTAGATAAAAAAAAAACATCAAACAAGTGACAAAGTTTTGTACTGCACAGCGAAAGATGATTTTTTGGTAAGAGTGCGGCAAACCTGTAGATCGGGAAATTTATACGGTATATATCCCAACTAAGAGCATGAGGATAAGAAATTGAGGAGATATATGAAAAACTGAATGTTTTAATTTGACCCAGAAAAGGGGAAATTGATTATTTGTAAAAGGGGGAAAAGCGTCATTGGGGGAAAAAGGGGGAAGGAAGTAGGACCATTCGAAGGACCAGAAATGATTTGGGAGAAAGGCTTGTTGAGTTCTGTCAGCAGGGGAAACATGAAAATTTAAAAAAGACGTAGATACATTTTTTTTTTTGGAAAAAGACGGGAGATCTAGAAATTTCAAATAGACCATACCCTTTTTCGGAAAAGGTATAAAAATTTTTGTGCAGCGCCATAAAAAAAAAAAATTACATAGAAAATGACAAAAATAAATTTTCACATTCAAAGTTTTTTTGTTGATTTTTTTCTCCAGTCGATACTTTTCATGTTCCCCATGTATTTAAAAACACCTGCAGTCGTTTGGGCAGGGATTCAACAGGTTGTTAAAGAAAGTGAGGCCCTTTCACCACAGCCCCTTCAGGCCTCTTTTAGGTCGTTGATATTGTTGGGTTTGCCTTTAAAACCTTTTTTTCCATGTTCATTCAGGGAATTATCACGAGAAAAGGTTGCAATGCCCTTGGAATTTTAACATGCATAAAAAAATATCAAAAATGTCCCAAAAAGTTACAAAATTTTACGATACACTGATTAATAATTTTTCCTTTACAATTTCATTCTTGGAGAGGGAATGGGAGCCCCCCCCTGCCCTATATCCACTGAATGCAGCCCACAAAAATTTCACTCTCAGGGTGTTCACGGGCATAACCCTAAATTTCGAATTACACCGTGCCGATACTCGGCAATGACGGGTTTTGAAAATCCTCTAAAAAAAACAAAAGTGCTTTCATCGCGAAATATTCTTTTTCCCCTAGATGATGTCCAATCTTTTTCATTCTTTCAAAAATTAAACCTTTTTTTTTTTACTGTTCTGTGACCTTGGGGTTCCCGCAGTACGGCGACTGGTGATCCAGTCCTTTTTCGGGGATGGCGAATGATACGACGTTGGAGAAGCTAAGGGTGTTATTTTTGCGGGAACAGGGTTATGCCAGGATCTAACATCACTTCTTGTTTCGCATTTTATCAGTCCTTTGTGATATTTTCCTGGGCAGCCAGTCCCCCCCTTCTCTGTGGTACCGCCCGGTGACAGTATATCGCCGCCCCACAGTGAAAATACCCCTTTTAAAACACCCTATTCTCTGGCCACAGTAATCACCAAAACTTACCTATCTCTAGCAGAGAAAAAGGCCTTTTTGTATGCTTTCCAATCCCCTGATGAAAAATCTACTTCAAATTTCCCCAAAGAAGGGGAAAACTTTCTTTACCACTTTAAAAACCCCGCCAAATACGGAGCGGTGAAACCCGGGGGCAGACAGGAAATGATAAGCATTACTAGTCCTCTTACTTTTCTAATGGGGGAACAGCAAGTGAAATATTTCACGCTTTTTCCCGGGTTTTTTTTTTCCGGGTTTTTGTATGTAATTTTGTAGTTTTTAGGGGCAGATGCTATTCGATCGTAATTTTTTATGATGAGACAGGTGGTTATCTTTAAGAAGTTGGGAAAAAGAAGGAAAAATAATTAAGTGACTTAGAAAATATGGAGAAAATAACTGAAAGAGTCCCGAGAAAGTAACGAAAGGGTCAAGGAAATAAAAAAGAGGAAAAGTGAAAATTTCAGTTAGATTGCAGGGGTTGGGCAGAGCTGTTTTATAAAAAGTAAGACAGCTAACAAAACCAAATGGAGGAAGTAAAAGTAGAAATATTATTAAGGATGGATATGTGTGTGTGTTGTGTGTTGTGTGTGTGTTGGTGTGTGGTGTGTGTGTTTTGTGGTGGGGTGTTGTTGTGTGTGTTGGTGTGTGTGGTTTGTGTGGTGTGTGCAATAAAATTTTATATATATATTATAAAATTATATAAATATATTTTAATATATTTACACATATATTATATATATATATAAATATAATATTATATAATATAATATAATTATATATAATATATAATATAATATATACACACATAGTGTGTGTATCTGTATCAATCTTTATTTGTATAAATCAAAATTTACTTCTTCAATTATATTCTACACACACACATATATGTGTATTTATATAATATTTTTTATATATATATATAATATATATATATTAATATTAATTGTGTGTGTGTGGTGTGGTGTGTTGTGGTGTGTGTGGGGTGTATGTTTTGTGTGTGTGTGTGTGTGTATGTGGTGTCTGTGTCTGTGTTGCTTATATACATATATATAGTGTATTATATAAATAAAAATATCAATATATATATTTATATATATATATAAAATATATTTTTATATTAAAATTATATATATATATTTAGTATATTGGTGTGTGGGGTGTGTGTGTGTGTGGTGGTGTGTGTGTGTGTGTGTTGGTGTGTGTTTTTTTGTGTGTGTGTGTGTGTGTTTTTATATATATATATATATGTGTGTATTATATACTATTATATATATTATATTATTAAAATATTTTATAATTTAAAATAAAAATTAAAGTTATTTCATTATATATATAATATATATATATAATATTATAATATATAATATATGTAATATATATATGTATATATTATTAAAATATTATATATATAATATATATGTGTGTGTGTGTGTGTGTGTTGTGTGTGTGTGTGTTGGGGTGTGTGGTGTGTGTGTGTGTGGTGTTTTGTTGGGATACAACTTTAAAAGTACATATACACCCCCAAATGTGTGTGGTTTGGGGAAATAATATAATATATTATAAAATTTTATATATATAATATAATATTAAAAATAAAATATAACATTATAACATAATGATAATAATAAAATATATATATTAAAATAATAATAAATAATTTTAAAATACATATATAAAACATATAAATATATAATATAAAATAATATATATTATATTAAATATATAATATAATATATTTAAATTTTTTATTTTTTTTATTTTTTCCCGTGTACAATTACATGTATGTATAATATAATATATATAAATTTTTATATATATAATATTATATATTATTATATATATATATTTATTTATATTATACATGTGTGTATATATATATTTTATTATATATATAATAATTATATATATATATATATATAAATATATATTATATTATATTTTTAAAATTTTAATAACTGTATACATGTATATAATACAATATTAATGTATATATAATAATAATATAAATAAAATATTTTAATATATATATAAATAATTATTAAACATGTATACATGTATATATAATTATATATATTATATTATAATATATATATTATATAATATTTTATTTATATTTTACTGTGTTTTAATATATATTAAATTATATATATTATATGTATATTATAATATATAATAAATTTATATATATTATACATACTTATCATGTTATATATATTTTTATTTTATATTATAATATAATATATATATATATTCATATATTTAAATTTTTTAAATATATTGTTTGTGTTTTTTTTTTTTTTTTTTTTTTTGGATAAAATTTTATTAAAATATATATTTTATATCCATTAAACATTATATATATATATTATTTATGTTATATATAATATTTTTTTTTTTTTTTTTTTTTTTTTTTTTTTTTTTTTATAAATGTATATATATATTTAATATTATATATATATATATATAAATTTTATATATATATAATATTATATATTTTTTGAAAATATATAATGTATTTTTTATTTTAATTACATATTTATATATATAACATAGTGTGTGTGATGTGTGCGGCGTGGGTATGTGTGTTGTGTGTTGTGTGTGTGTGTGTGTGTGTTGTGGGGTGTGTGTGTGGTGGTGTTGTTGGGGTGTGTGTGTGGGGAAGAGAGAGGAGGAGAGAGAGAAAGGAAGAGATGAATAATAGAGACAGAGGGGGGGGGCGGGTGAGGTGCACGATATAAAATTTGTATTATCTGGAAATGGTTGAAGTTCTTTTCCCCAGAAAATGACCCCCAGTAGCACAAGTTGAAAAGTGCGAATGGACCAGTACTATAACCTTCGTAGCCGCCTTTACGCTTGGGTTTAAATTAAACTGTTTTTTCATTTTTCCCTTTTGGGGGACTTTGTGTCCAATCCACCCGATCTGGCCCTGATTCCTTTCTCTTTATTAATAAAAATCGCAACTGCAGGGAAAAGCAATCACAAAAAGTGGCCCGATGAAAAAGAGGCCAGAGTCACCATTTGAAGTAAAAAGTCTTTGGGGGTAAGGATGGGGAAAACCTGACAAACATAACAGGAAATTTGTGTTTTTTTCTAACTACATATCTGTAAATATGTGTATAAATATAGTATATATATTTTATACACACACCATATAAACATATTATATTTATATATATATATATTTTATTTATAATATATATATATATAATATTTATATTATTGTATATGTATATTTATATATATATATATATATATATATATATAATATATATATATAAAATGAACCGTTTTCATTTTGACGATGTTTAAAAGGTATGAATGAGAATAATATTTTCACAATACAGGTTTTTGACCGGGTTTTCGATTGTGTTTCATCAGAATCATAGTATTTCTGACGAGACACAGTCAAAAACCGGTAAAATACATCTCTTGTTTGGAAGATTTTTATTCTCATTATCCCTTTTTATACAACATACACACAAACAAAAACACACACACACACACACACGACCACACACACACCCACACCCCACACCACACAACCACACACACACACACAAAACACACACCATCCTTTAAAAATAAAGTGGCAAAAACAAGCGGACAGGGAGGGCAGAATCATCCTCACATAAAAATTTGGGAAAGGGCCCTGAAGAAGAGCGTCAATGCTCAAAAGGGAGAAGCACCAGTGTCGGGATGTGTTTTAAAGGAGCATATCCAGAGCGGCGGGTCAGAGGAAACAAACCCCTGTCTCACTATACATGCCGGGAAATTTGCGTTTTCCATCCACACCTTCCTACCCTTTGGGGAAAAAAATCAAATATGTGTGGTTTGTTTAAAAATGAGTTGCCCATTTAAACTAACCCCCTTTTAGCCTTTGGGAAAACTTACCTTTTTTCAACTATATCTAGCTTAAATTTAAATATAAAAATCATATTTAAAAATCCATAAAATTAACGCTGGTTGATCAAAAAATATATGACTTTTTCCATAAAGACATCAAATTTTATCAAGATTTTCATGATAATCAAACCCGATTCAAACCATCTTTTTTCAAAATTTATATGACTGCTCTCACCAGCCCATATTAAAACTAAAGTCAGTTGAAAAAATTTTGCTGACCTTTTTATTCAAGAAGGAGATTTTTTGCCTCATTTAACCCCTAGAATTTAGCGTTTAAAACAAGAAAGGTTTTTAGTGGGACGTGAGACGAAATTCATGAAAAAACTGCTGTTGTCGAATGGGTAGAGCGCGAGGTTTCCCGGGCACACGAGTATGGAGCATACTTTACTGATGGACAAGGGGGGCCCAGAGCCAGAATACACTCCACTAGATAACAAGGTGAAATTAAATATATTTATTTATCATTTTTAAAATAAATGTCTGTATATTTTCGTTTGAGGATGGTTTAAATTTCATCTATAATTATGTTTATCAAACCCAATCTGAAAAGCAAGGAATACGGGAATATGGTTTAAAACCCTTCGCTGGCGCGCATTGTTTGGGTATAAAGTTTTGGTTCGGCTTACAGACATTATCATTCTTGTCCATATGTGTGTTCATTATTATTTTTTTCAAAATCCAACGCGGCCGCCCACATTTTAATACATCAGCAAAGGGCAGTATGTTCAGGTTTTTTTTTTCTTTAAGTTTAGAAACTAAAGTCTACTATCTTCCCCATTTCATAGTAACCTCATAATACACGTTCATATCATCTCGAGAGTGTCGACTGTGGGGCTCTCTACCCTTTACGTGCACCTGATCCCCGGGCTCTCGCCCTACTGTCACTGGACCTTGGGGGGAGATGGTGTGATAATCCTGTGGTAGTTCACCATCGACACTCCAGTGTCTGTGTTGTCTTTACAGTCATACCTTAGGTCACATCGGTTCTCTAGGGGGAAGCAGGGGGCATATCACAAGTAACTGGTCAACAAGCACGGAGTTAGGAGTAGAAGACGCTTTCCTCCCCGGTTTCGTCCCCAACTGGGCCCCTCCATGCCATAGCGTCTTTTTCCCCTTGGATAGTGGAACTGTCTTTTCCATGTTGCTATTGTTGATTTGTACATATTTACCACGCCCCGTTTCCCGTTTTTTTCTTTATGCGTATTCTCAAACCCTAAATAATACCTCCCCCGTTTTGTTTTAAACGGGATGAAATCATTCGAAGCTTGACTCCAGATACCAAAGGGGGAGTACCCCTGTTGATCAGTGAATGCAGAGTACGCAAACCCGTCATTTCACAGTCGACATCGATATTCCATTTTTCATTCAGAATCCGCTTTTCATAAAGTAAACCGTTGGTTCTTGTGGGGCCCCCCTCAATTTGACTGAACCACCCGTTCTGAGATCTCCCAAAAGCCTTCCCCCTTTCGTCAGTTAACTCCGTCCGAAGTTTGTGTGGCATGTGACTTTTGGGTGGCAAAATGCGGATACTTCATTAAAATTTCGATTCATGCTTTTTTTAATCTGAGGCAAGCGCTGCCCAACGCCTGACAAAGGTATGAGTTTGAAAAGAGAGAGCTGGAAAAACCCGAAATATTTGTTCCCAAAATCCTTTTGGCAGAGTATTTAAGGGCATTTCGACTGTCAGAAATTTAAAATTTCCCCATCCACTTCCCCATGAACATATTTCCTTGCGGGTTTTCTTTTGACGGGGCCCTATCTTCTATTTTTTCTGGTCCAAGGCTCGACCCCAATGTTCACCAGAAACAAAAATATGTGGAAGGTAAAGTATCCCCCACTTTTGTGGGACACCAAAAGCCTCCAATTTTGCTTGCAGGGGGTATTTAGCCCTAGTCACACAGTGACAAATTTCAATACCATAAAATACAGACTTGGGGCATCACTGACCCGTAAACAGCAGTTAAGAAATATCAAAAAAATCTATATGTGCAATCCCAAAAAAATATACCAATGGGAAAAATACAAAAAAAATGCGTAGATCAACAGCATTAAGGAACAAAAACACATAACAAAAAAATCAAAACCAATCAGGAAGACTTTTCAGCTAAAATAAACCAGTAGAGAAATAAATTAACCCAAAAATAAAAAAAAAAAAACAAAGAAAAAGAGTGAAAAAAAAAAACATACGTACTTCTATATATATATAAATATATTAATATTATAAATATAATATATAATTATATATATAAATACAAAAGAAAGGGCCCAACCCCGCACAAACACCACACCACAGATATTATATATATATATATATATATTTAAAATATTATATATTAAAATATATATATATATGTAATTATAATATATATAATAATATATATATACATAATATTTATTTTTATTATATACATATATATATAACATATATATAATAAAATATATATATTTTTAAAATATTATATATATATATAATATATACAATAACAACACACACACACACCCACACACACACACACACCCCCACCCCACACACCACCCCCAAACACAACACAACACAAAACAACACACACACACATTATATAATATATATATATAATATATTATTTTAAATATATATATATAACTAATACATAATATACATTATATATTATAATACATATATAATAAATATATTTTTATATATATATAATATATATATATATATATATATTATATATTAGTGTGTGTGGTGTGTGTGTGTGTCGGTGTTTGTGTGTATGTAATATGTTTTGGGGGTTTTTAATATATTATTATATATATTTATATTATATATAATATATATATATTTTTACGCCGACCGCCTCACTCTCGCCCCCAAAACAAAAACGGGCTACAGCGGCGTTTATCCACAAGGTCTTTAACATGAACAGCTCCAAGAGGCACCGAGACCACAGCGCCCCAGAACCCAGGGAGGGAAAACCCTATGGCGGGCAGGCACGAAAAAAAACACAAAATGACAGTTTTTTCCCTTTATTTACACAAGTTATTTACCCGTCACTTTTCTATGGCAAAATACGGGGGGAAAACCGCATGTCCACTGCACGTCAGCTTATAATGGGCAACAAAAGTTATATCAGGTCCGGGCAACACGGGGTCTTCACAGGAGCAGCCCCCAACTCCTCTTTTGGTTTGTTCCCCCGCTTCCGCTCACAGCCATTTGCATTTTCCCCGGGCCCTTATGTTAACACAGCCCAGGTCATCCTTTTCATTTTAACACATTTTTTTCGCCAGAGACAAAGACCCCTGGCATACACTATATAAATAATATATATAAAGAGACGCCCCGTTGCTCTGACATACCTAAACCTGAAACAAACTACAAAAAATTTAAAATAAAATTAGCCCTCGGGAAAAAAATTCTTTCAAACAAAAGAAAACCAAAATTAAAAAGGGTTCAAAAACACAAAAATCTTTCATCCAGCGGTTTTCTTCGCTCTGCGGGGTCCTCTGAGGAGGTTGGGCGGGGTAGTTTGGCAGTGGCCCCAGGGGGTATCTCCTGCCCCCAAGACCGGTTATGGTCCCCACGACGTCTTTTGAAATCGCCCTCACCCCCAAAAGCTTCCCATCTCGGTCGCGTCGGCCATGTTATCGCCGCTATAGGGCTAACGTCATTTTTTTTTCACAATCGCCCGGGAAAGTATTTTCCTGGCCCTGGTAACCCCCACACCCGGGTCCACGGGGAAAAACAGACGGTCGTTTCGCTATCTGCGAATTCGATGGGGTGACTAGAGAGGCCGTACCACTGGTGTAGGGCCCCCCTCCCAGGGGCTCGTAGCTTCGGCGAGAGCCCTCGCTTCCGACGCGGGTTATGACCCACACTCGTCCCCATTTGTCCTCACTTCCTCGGCCTGGTAAAGGCTTTTTCATGACTGGCTGGCTACCTTGAGTTTTACGCACTTCCCGGGTGCACTCCGCCAGGTTAGGGGCGCTCCGGTGCCCCAAAGCCTCAAGGAAAGTCAGGCAACGCCCCACCCCAACCAACCCCTCGCCCCCCAAACTTTCGGGAATGCCCCATTTCCCCTCACAAGTCCCCAGCTTTGCCCCAGTGGCCCTTCGGGGCCCTTTATTAAAAAGTTAGCTACCAACACTGAATAACCCCCCCCTGGTCCAACAAGGCTCCCCCAACCGCTATCCATAGCCAGCTGCGGGTTTTTGGATGGGCTCCACGAGGCCTCTACCCCAAAAATCCTCTTGACAGTCGGCCCCGGATTCTCGACTCGTCCGGGGGGAAGGTGCAGTGCTCAGCCGTAACTACCTCTGCCCCAGCCAACCCTGGAAGAAAGGGCACCTCTTACCGTGCACCATACCAGCTTCCGCCCAAAGGTGACACACGCCTTACTCTGCGTCGGGTATCAAGGCCCAGCAAGAGTGCTCGCCCAGGGGCCCCACATACACTGGCAGCCGCTGCACCGTGCGCCCGCCAATCGAGCCTCCATGGCCCTTTGAGCTGCAAAAAATGCCCGTGAACCACCAGTCTCTGTGGGCTTTGGAAGGGATGCATGTGGCCAAAACATCGCCCATAGGGTCTTTAGCCCAGTCCCCACTTTTAGGCGGCGGTTTCCCCATCTTTGAGCCCCACCTCTTTTGTGCGGGTTCGATGCACTTACCCAAGTGGGGGCCCCAGGAAAACCGAGGACGGCGGGGGTTTGGGCCCCCCTTTCCCCACCTGTCCGAGTTTCCGCCTGTACCACTTCCTTACCCTTAAGAATGGACTGGTGGTGACCATCCCTAAAACAGCCTTGCAGCACTGCTGGAAGGCTTAGAATCTGTCTGGTTGAGAGGAGTGTTCTCCGCTCCCTCCGACACCGACTAGTCGTCCCTTCCTTACCGCAGCCCAACACAAGCCTGAAAAAAGGCTCGGTTCACCTTCCTCAAGCACCCTTTTCCACTTTAGCCTTCCGGGCCCCGGAAGTCACGCGGGGCTGAGCAGCTGGCCCTAGGGGCCCCTGGTTTCCCTTTAAGAAGGCCCGAAACCCCGGCCCTCGCCGCGCCACCCGCAGGGCCCCAGGTGTGCCTGCTTACGTAGATTTGCAGCTGCTGGTCCTGCAAAACGTCAACAAAAAAATGCGGGCCCCGGACCACCATCTCTTCCGCAGCTGAGGGTACGACTCCCTTTCCATGTCCACATACTGCGCCAGTGGGACGTGTCTCCCATGCTCACGGTTGCTTCCCAAGCGGGCCCAATTACCTGCCTGGTGGGGGTGCCCCAAACGGCGTTTCAAAGCCTCCGCCCGCTGGGTAAGAGGGATGTTGGGGGGCCGGGAGAGCCCCCAAAACTTCCACAGCCCCAACACTTCCACCCCGGGGGCCCCTTTGCGCTGTTACCAGCGCAGGCCTTCTCTTCCTGGTCCAGCCCTGGGGATGCCCGCATTTCAAATTGGGCAAATATGCCTCCCCGGCCACCTTCCCCATATCACTGGCTTTCGCTTCACAAAAAATTCTGGAGGGGGAGGGGTGCAGGGGGGAGAAGGTTTCCGTGAACAACAACCGGGGGGGGGGGAGCAAGAGGCGGGGGGGTTTACTGGGTCCCCGTTTTCCGCCAAATATACCCAAAGGGGCGGTTCCCATGGTCCCACCCTTTTGCAGCGACCCCCTGGCTGCGACACGACGCTGCGAGGGCCGGGGGTTCCTGCCACGGACCCCAGGGAGACCCCCGTAAAACTGAAACTCTGGCTCTGTTGCCAAAAACCCCGTCTGCCTTCCTGCTTGCAACGTTCTACCTCATAAAAGCCGCTTTCCCCCTTCATTCCTCCCTAGGCCCTAACCCGCCCTTTAGAGTCGCACCTCCTCCATCATTTTATCTTCACGCTGTTGGGCTTTGGTTTTGTACTGCGAGTTTCCCTCTTCACAGATCAAGATTGCTCTGTAGACCTCAACAAGTTTGCAGAACTGTTCCTCTCCTTCTTGCCCGCACTCGCGAGATGGTGCGCCTCTCGCTCCCCCTGTGCCTGCTCTTCTGCCCTTTTTGCCATTTTTCCCCCCTAAACCGGCCAGCATGGCAGGATCAGGGCCCTCTGGCTCGGCTTCACCTACTCGGCCTGCCCAGTCGTAGCCCCTCCCTCAGGCTGCCCCAGCTTTTTGGACGACATGAAAAACGGCGCGTCTCACGCAAAAATATCCAAAACCCCCAAACCCGACACCATTGTTACGCCCCCCGCCCCATCTATCTGCCACCAAAAAAGCAGGCAGGCAGACGGGTGTTATCCACAAAGGGCGTTAACATGAAAAAGCCCAAAAGGCACCGAGCACCACAGCGTCCCAGAAAACCCGGAGGGAAAAAACCCCATGGGAGGGGGGCCCCAAATAAAAACAAAAAGACATCTTTCCTTTTTTTTACACAATTTTTTACCCACACTTTTCTTAGGCACAATAAGGGGGGGAAACCCCACACACTGCCAACGCTTTTAACAGGGGAACACAAAATTATAAGGTCCAAGGGCACACACGAGGTCTTTTACAGGGGCAGCACCCAACTCTTTCCCCCTTGTTCCTTGCTCCTCCGTCACAGCCCGTTGCATGTTGCCCCGGTCCCCTTTATGTTAACACATGCCCAGGGCACCTTTTTATGTTAACAAATGTTTCGCCAGAGACAAATATCCATGGGTAGCAATATTATATATAATATTATTATATATATATATATATAATATATATATAGATAGATAGATGATAGATTAGATTAGATATAGATATGTTAGATATTTTTGATAATGCAATATAATTATATATATATATTAAATATATATATAATATATTGTATATAATTTCATAATAACACAATACACACACACACACACACACACAACACCACACACACACCACACACAAACACACACCACAACCCACACATATAATATATATATATATTAATATAATAATATAAAAATATATACAAAATATATATATATATATATAAAAAATATATATAGATAAGCTATATATAAATGTATATAACATATGTATTATATAACATAATACATACACCACACCACACACACACACAGATATATATATATAAATAAAAATTTTTATAATATAATAATATATATTATATATAATAAATATTTTATATATATTATATAATTATTAATATAATATATACATTAATAGAAAAATACCTTCCTGCTGATACGTGGAAAATTAAAACCCCCAAAACAAAAACTAGTTTTAGTATTTTGGGTTTTTTTATGATCGACCTCGCAAAACTCGCATCTTCACTCCAGGGGATAGACCCAAATTTGATATATCTTCTCACCTCCACCCCTCCCCAGGCCTGGAAAAACAACTAATGTACGAAAAAAAAGACCCAGGTGGCAACATCTTGAGGAGCCGTGGCGTGGCGAAGTTTTGCCCTCCCCACACCGGGGCAATTATCAGGGGATTTTTGCTAGGCCCTGCTAGCCGACACCCGGGAACCCCGGAACGGGTTTCCCCGTTCAGAAAAAGTGGTCGGGGGGGTTTTTTTAAATTAGGTACAAGAGATAATTTGGGGGTCTTTTTGGGCCAAAGTGACCTAGTGCGGGGCTTTTCTATTGTCGTGTTCTTTTGTATTTTATCCAAATGCATTTTGTTTTATCTTCGTTTTAAACCCTTTTGTATGCTTTCATTTTAGTTCCTTTTTATCTAGCTTTTTTTCTTTTATCATTCGTTTTACTATTTTTTTGTATCGTTTCTCGGGCTTTAAATTTTTTTATGTTTCCCGTTTGTTTTCAAAGTTGTGTTTTTTAAAGTTTTAAGTTCATTTTTTATAACATCCCTTTTACTGTTTTATTTGTGGTTTTTTATCGTTTCCCTTTTTTCTGTCTTTATCTTTTTAAATTTATTTAAATAAACCTGTATTTCATATATTAGTTTATTGAACGCCCGACTGTAAAGATGAGACAATCACTAAATGAGAACCACCTCCAAAGACGGGTGATAGTTTCCCTTTTTTCAATCAAGGTGGCTACTTGCACAATTGGTATACGCACAGCCTCTCCTCGGCTTAACAGCGTACCGACCTTTATATCCTCGCACCCCAAAACCTACACCAAACACCAACTACACTTACATCTTTCGCTCCCTTTTCCCCAAAACTGTCTTCTACACTACATTTTCCCCATATAACTACTTCCCATACGTTAATTAAATGGGGGGTGGCAGGATCCTCTTAACATTCTTCGAGGAAAAATCGTATTTTCTTTTGCTACAGTTTTTTTTCCATATTATGCATATATCAATAATCAAAAATAAAACACACACACACGCAACACACACAAACACACACAACACCACACACACACAACACACACACCCACACACACACACACACACAAAAATCAATATATATATATATATATATATATATATTATATATATTAATATAATTTTTTATTAACATTCATATATATGTATTATAATATAATATATATATATTATATATATACATATATAGTAACTCATATTATACATACATAAAAACTACATTACTACATACAACTATATATAAAAATATATTATATATATATATATATATATATATTAAAATAATATACACAACATTATATATAAATATATATTTATACCCTACTCTATTGATATTATATATATTTTATATATTAATATATATTACATAATACAAATATATTAAAATACATGTGTTATATAGTGTGTAGGTGTGTTGCTGTGTTATGTAAATACACACACATATAATATAGAATATATATTATATTATATATATATAATATATATATATATATATTATATATTATATATATATACTCCTGACAAGCCACAATAAACCCAATACGAGCGCTTCGAGAAAATTTTGGAACGCCTGTGAGTTTGGTCGTGGGTTGCTTTCGCCTACATGACCTGAAGAAGGGTTTTTAGTCGGGGCATCGGAATCGCTATGGGAGACCCGAATTCAGGGAAATTTTTTCACGGATTTTGGGCCCAATTGCGAGCTTATATACCGGGACTGAAAGTGCTGTAAGATGTGGTGGGGGCCCGTCAAAAATTCTTTAATGTTTAATTTTGGGGTGAGGCAAAACTGGTCCTTGGGACCAACCTTTTAACATCTGTTGGCTGAATAATGGGCAGAGCTAAATCAAAAGTGAAGCTACATGGGCAAAATCAAAGTCTTGAACTTGATTTGCCGATACTTTGCATTTTCTGAGTCCCTAAAGTCATGGTGGCGGCTCTTGAGCATTTAGCAATGAGGCGAAAAAC